>NC_048574.1:34717675-34845175 GCF_013265735.2 Oncorhynchus mykiss | reverse complement strand
ACTCCAGCCATAATCTGCTTTTTAGGGGTACGCCGCCGATGCTCATTTACATAATCGAGTCGACAGGTGTGGAGAGGGTGAAAGAACACCAGAAAAGGGGAGGGGGGAGGAGTATAGCAGAGGTGAAGATGGAAATGGAGGGAAGAGGAGGAAGGAGAGGGGCAAAAGAGGGGGAAGTGAGGAAAGGGGTGGAAAGCGGTGGACGAGTGCTCTTTCTCCTGTTCTTTTCGTGGTTATTGGGCACAGAGCCCTGATTGGACCTGACAGTCACACCTGCCATCACTCTTCCTCACCCGTTCATCATCCCCCCTCCTCGCCCCCTCTCTCACCCCCCACTCACCTCCTCTCCACCACTTCCCCCTATCTATCAGCAATCATTAGACACCAGCCAAAAGGAACGGAACACATTTAGAAACAGAGACCATCTCTATCTCGCTTTCACACACACACCACCACCACATCTATCTCTCTCTCTCTCTTACAGTCCATTGCCCCATCTCTCTCACACTCTTTCCTTATTTCTCCTTCCTCTCTCCCTTTCCCTTTCCCCTCTCCTCCATTCTCTTTCGCAAACAGCGTGTCACTCAGCGAGGCGTACGCCTCAGACATTAAAGAGCTGGTGGAGCTGTGGTTCAGGACCCGAGCCATGGCCCTGCGTCAGTGCCCGCATGCAGAGTGGGACAACCACACACAATCTCATTCCGACAGGCACTTCCCCCCAAGCCTAATTGAAGGGCCCTTTTAAATCCCCACAGAGAACCAACCAGAGAGTGTAGGCAGGAGCGGCCATGAGGGAGAGCGAAGGTCCCTTTGGAGGAGGGCCGAGGCTTGGGTGTGAGCTGGTCAAGACTCCCAAAGCCCCCTGGTTCAGGATAAAGAACATTAAAATAATCAAATAGGAACATATCCTGCTGTGTCCTTGCAAGATGGCGCCTCGATTTGAGTTCTTAGGAAACTATATAGTATTTAAAAAATGTGTATGTATTATTTCTTACATTGTTCCCCAGGAAATCTTAAGTCTTATTACATACAGCCGGGAAGAACTATAGGATATAAGAGCCATGTCAACTTACCAACATTACGACAAGGAATACGACTTTCCCAAAGCGGATCCTCTGTTTGGACCCCCAACCAGGACAATGGAGCTAATTCCAGCAGGCGATCCAAAACAACGACGCCGCAGAAGGGGCAGACGGAGCGGCCTCCTGGTCAGGCTCTGTAGACATGCACATCGCCCACCGCTCCCAAGTATACTACACGCCAATGTCCAGTCTCTTGACAACAAGGTAGATGAAATTCGAGCAATGGTTGCCTTCCAGAGAGACATCAGAGATAGACTCTGTTTCACAGAAAATGTCTCTCTCAGGATATGTTGTCGGAATCGGTTCAGCCACCGGGCTTTTCCATGCATGGCTCAGACAGAGATAAACACCTCTCTGGGAAGAGGAAGGGTTAGGGGTGTATGCTTCATGATTAACAACTCATGGTGTAATCATAACAAGGAACTCAAGTCCATCTGCTTACCGACCTATAATTCCTTACAATCAAATGCCTGCCATATTACCTCCAAAGAGTATTCTCGTCAGTTATCATCACAGCTGTGTACATTCCCCCTCAAGCAGACACCAAGACGGCCCTCAAGGAACTTCACTGGACTCTATGTATACTGGAAACCATATATCCTGAGGCTGCATTTATTATAGCTGGGGATGTTAACAAAGTTCCAGAAAAACTAAACACCTTCTTTGCCCGCTTTGAGGATAATACAGTGGCACCGTCGCGGCCCGCTAACAAGGACTGCACCCCCCCTTCTCTCCTTCTCCGTGGCCGACGTGAGTACACGTCATAAACATGTTAAAACCTTGCAAGGCTGCTGGCCCAGACAGCATCCCTAGCCATGTCCTCAGAGCATGAGCAGACCAGCTGGCTGGTGTGTCTACAAACATATTCAATTGCTCCCTATCCCAGTCTGCTGTCCCCACAGGCTTCAAGATGGCCACCATTGTTCCTGTACCCAAGAAGGCAAAGATAACTGAACTAAATGACTACCGCCCTGTAGCAATCACTTCTGTCATCATGAAGTGCTTTGAGAGACTAGTCAAGGACATATCACCTCCACCTTACCTGCCACCCTTGACCCACTTTAGTTTGCATACCACCCCAACAGGTCGACAGACGATGCAATCCCCATTACACTGCACACTGCCCTATCCCATCTGGACAAGAGGAATACCTATGTAAGAATGCAGTTCATTGACTACAGCTCAGCATTCAACACCATAGTACCCTCCAAGCTCATCATCAAGCTGGAGGCCCTGGGCCGCCCCCAGGTGGTGAAGGTAGTAAACAACATCTCCACTTCGCTGACCCTCAACACTGGGGCCCCACAAGGGTGTGTGCTCAGCCTCCTCCTGTACTCCTTGTTCACACACGACTGCATGGCCATGCACGCCTTCAACTAAATCATCAAGTTTGCAGACGACACAATAGTAGTGAGCTTGATCACCAACAACGACGAGACAACCTACAGGGAAGAGGGGAGGGCACTCAAAGTGTGGTGTCAGGAAAACAACCTTGCACTCAACGTCAACAAAACAAAAGAGATGGTGGACTTCAGGAAGCCGCAGAGGGAGCACCCCACTATCGAAGGGACAGCAGTAGAGAAGGTGGAAAGTTTTAAGTTCCTCAGGGTACACATCACAGACAAACTGAAATGGTCCACCCACACAGAGTGTGGTGAAGAAGGACGCAACTGTGCCTCTTCAACCTCAAGAGGCTGAAGAAATTTGGCCTGTCACGCAAATCCCTGACAACCTTTTACAGATGCACAATCGAGAACATCCTGTCGGGCTGTATCACCGCCTGGTACGACAAGTGCACCTCCCTCAACCGCCAGGCTCTCCAGAGGGTGGTGCGATCTGCACAACACATCACCAGGGACAAACTATCAGCCCTCCATGACACCTAGAGCGCCCGATGTCACAGGAAGGCCAAAACGATCATCAAGAACAACAACCACCTGAGCCACTGCCTGTTCACACCGCTACCATCCAGAAGGCGAGGTCAGTACAGGTGCATCAAAGCTGGGGCCGAGAGATTGAAAACAACTTCTATCTCAAGGCCATCAGACTGCTAAACAGCAATCACTAATTCAGAGAGGCTGCTGCCTACATTGAGACCCAATCACTGGCCACTTTAATAAATGGATCACTAGTCACTTTAAACAATGCCACTTTAAATAATGCCACTTTAATAATGTTTATCTTGCAAAGTCATTTCATATGTATATACTGTATTTTATACCATATATTGCACCTTGCCTATCCCGCTCGGCCATCGCTCATCCATATATTTATATGCACATATTCTCATTCACCCCTTTAGATTTGTGTGTATTAGGTAGTTGTTGGGGAATTGTTAGATTACGTGTTAGATATTACTGCACTTTCGGAACTAGAAGCACAAGCATTTTCGCTACACTCGCATTAACATCTGCTAACCATGTGTATGTGATCAATAACATTTGATTTGAGATATAGGCTACGTGATGTTTGGTGCTGTTTCTGTATGCAGATTACCACACTGAACCTCCATGGTGCTGCATATCCTACCATTTAAAGACGTTGTACATCAATGTTTCTGCCAATGGCTATGACATTCACATTGGTACTATGCTACATGCATATGTCCAATGTTTATTCTAGGGGATACTCGGGAAGCTCCAACAATTTAGCCCATGCATCTTCCTTAAAATGTAAAAACCCAATAAGGCTTCCGGATAGCATGTGGAAGGGGGAAAGCAAGAAAAGGGATAAGGGTAGTGGAAGTAAGGAGCAGGGAAAGGTTGTGGAAAGAAGACGGGGACAGGGATATGGAGGGGTTAGGCTGAGGATATGGGGTATAGGTGTAACGGATGTGAAACGGCTAGCTAGTTAGCGGTGGTGCGCGCTAAATAGCGTTTCAATCGGGGACGTCACTTGCTCTGAGACCTTGAAGTAGTGGTTCAAGGTTCCCCTTTTGTGGAGCGATGGGTAACGATGCTCCGTGGGTGACTGTTGTTGATGTGTGCAGAGGGTCCCTGGATACCGCCCGGGTATGGGCGAGGGGACGGTCTAAAGTTATACTGTTACATAGGAAGGATGAAGAAGAGAAATGGAGGAAGAGGAGGTAGAGGTAAAAGAAGGCGTAAGAGTTCGGTTTCCGAGAATGGAGGGGGTGAGTGCCAATCCCCATCACTCCCAGCATGAAGCCACCACCGTGTGCCTGGCCCGCATGGAGTGCACTGTGATCTGCAATCTGCAAACATTACTTCCCCTCCCTGGTACCCACTGGGCCCTTCCCAGGGGGAGGCATTAACAAGCCCATCTAGTTAAATGTAGCTCCTGCATTACCTAATGTGCTGGCCTACTGCAGGGTATGAGACAGGCCCATCTATTATTGATCACATGGAGGAGCATCTCTCTCTGTGAAGAAGCTACAGTAGAGTAGAGTAGAGCAGGGCTGCGTGGAGGCTGGCGGAGCCTGACAGATCGGAGGGAGTCAGCCCGCTGCTTTGTTGTGAGTGGGCTAAGTTAAAGAGATGTTTATTAGAGTAGAGGGTTCTGCAGTCCTCTCTCTCTCTATCTCACTCACTCTCTCTCTGTATCTTTATTTCATAAAGACAAGGTTTGTGAGCATCGATCATCTCGTTCTTTCTTTCTCACTATCTCCCCTGTCAGAGGCTTGATGATTCATCACTCATATCTCTGATTCCTATCCCTCTTCATGTTCTTTCTTCTCTCTCTCTCCCTCTCCATTGCTTTCTCTCACTCACTCCATCTCTCTGGTGGGTATATTGGGAAAAATGTTAATTTCACAGAAGTCATTGGAGGTTTGTTTGGTAGCTTTTTTCCCCTTTCATTTCTGCCCCTCGCATCAGCGATCTTCATCTAGCATCAGGGCCGGGCTCCAGGCATAAGCAACATAAGCGGCTCTTAGGTCCCCTGGCCGCTACGGGGCCCACGACCCGATTATTTATATATTTTAGGAACTCATTCAGGGTGTCAACTTACTGTTGAGAGTTAGAATAGAAGAATACACAAGGTGTCATTTTAAAATTTGGTCGTGCATCAGCAGTTTTTAGCTATGTATCAGGTCAGTTAACAATTTTTAGGTTGGTAAGTTAGTCTAGCCAGCTATCTAAACTTGTTGTAATCATGTCCAACTACCAACCGGGCACCTCCAGTAGGTCCCCATTTATTTTTTTAGTAAAGCTGCACTTAAAATGTTGTCTCTGTTGTCAGTGCCCATATTGCCAAGGCCAGATCCTTAGGCTCCAGTTGCTGTAGAATTAATTTAATGGAGACATTTCCCTCCTCTAGTTCCTATTGCAGTTGTTATTGTAAGGAAAATCACATTGATTCCATTTCCAAGTTGAGTGCTCAACAGAACAGAGCTACTGTAGTAACAACTACTCATGCATTTCATGAATAATGATAGCTTAAGCTTACAATGTATTTTTCTGAATCATTAATGGATGTGTGTCTTGGAGTAATACAACTAACAGCTACAACAATGCAATACAAAGTACAAAGAAATAACATTGTCCATGTTCACAAAACTAAATGTGCCACGTGATTCTTCTCCTCACAGCACAGACTCTGCCTAAATACGATAATGCTAAACACAATCACAAAATTGTGAATTTGTAGTGTTCCACTTTTAGTGTGTGTTTGTGTGTGTAGGTTTGTGTGCGAGCGTGTGTGTGTGTGTGTTTTTACAATCCCACACTTGTCTGATCAGACACTGGCTTGCCTTTGCCATGTATTGATTAGTTAGCCCAGCGTTGTCTGGTTCAATTCCAGCTAAATTAAAAATTTACTGTCACATTTTTGTGCAGAAAACCCATCAATAATTCAGCTCACTCCCTGGTCTCCACTGTTTCTCTCTCTCTCACACACACACACACACACACACACACACACACACACACACACACACACACGTTCTTCTATCCTCATGGGGACCTAAAAATAATTTCCATTCAAAATCCTATTTTCCCTAACCCCTGACCCTAACCCTTACCTTAATCCTAAACCTAACCCTAAACCTAAACACTAACACCTTACTCTTACCCTAACTCTAATTCTAATCCTAATTCTAAACCTAAACCTAACCCGTAAGCTTAAAGTAGCCTTTGTCCTCATGGGGAAGTGGGAAATGTCCCCACGTGGGAGAATTGTCTGTGTTTTACTATCCTTGCGGGGACAAACACACATACACACGCGTGCACACGCACACACATGCACGCACGAACACACACACACACCCTGAAAGTGGAGCACTACCCTGTTATCACAGTAAACTGTGATTTTAGGGGACCCTCATCCTCTCTTCTCTTGGGCACATCTCAGAGTTATTACTGGAATGTTCCAACCCCCCTCCCCTCCTCTCCCTTGTTATTGATTTCCATCCAAAACAAGCTCATGATCTGGGGTGCTACGCCTCGAAGAACAATTAATTGTGCATGTGATCGATGTCCGTCCAGGAATCAATAAGATCTTGGCTGTGGATGGCGACATGCACAACGCAGGCAGTCTACACCTGTGGTGATCAATGGCTTGGAAAGCCCCACTATACTACAGTATCCACAGTTGTCCCTGTCTTCAACCTCACACTGTACATAGATCATTTCAACCACCCCATGGTTTATGAAGTTAGTCTCATTGAGATAAAATCTATTTACCAAGAGATCACTAATACTGTATCATTACTGTAGAGTACATCAACAGAGCATATTAATGGACAATTAATCAATGATCCTGCTCATCTGTTTCATTAATACTCATCTTCTGAACGATTGAATACATTTGACATATTCAGCCAGGCCCTGACGGTTGTACTGTATAATGTAGATACAGTATGTATATTAAGATGCCTTGATCCATGTTGCCCCTGCTACTCATTTGGCGCCATGAGGTACTCAGCCACAAAGTTACAGAGTGTTGACATACTTCATCTCAACAAAAAGCCTCTTATGACACAATAATGTACTCTCTATCTTCTCCAAGAGGTATTTTATTGACAAATCAATACGGGATAGAAAAGAGTGGTTTTATGATCACTCAGTGTGTGTGTGTGAGCGAGCGCTAAGGCAGTCCGAGGCTAGTATTGATTTTGCCTGGGCAGACCTGGATGCAGGATTGTGCATTCTGATTACTGCCATTAGGGCTGAGCAGGGGTACACCACCTTTAGCTCCAGGACCTGCCTCACACAACCAGCAACGGCAATCTATAAGGCAAGAGGCATAATCCACACACACATGCATACACACGCGCACTTGCACAGACACGCAGTCTCTCTCACACACACACACCTTACTTTTGCTCTCACATTAAGAATCACATATTTCTGTTCGCAAAAAAAAATCTACCTCCAAATGTTGCTTTTGAGATCCTCTTAGATATACAGTGCCTTGCGAAAGTATTCGGCCCCCTTGAACTTTGCGACCTTTTGCCACATTTCAGGCTTCAAACATAAAGATATAAAACTGTATTTTTTTGTGAAGAATCAACAACAAGTGGGACACAATCATGAAGTGGAACGACATTTATTGGATATTTCAAACTTTTTTAACAAATCAAAAACTGAAAAATTGGGCGTGCAAAATTATTCAGCCCCCTTAAGTTAATACTTTGTAGTGCCACCCTTTGCTGCGATTATAGCTGTAAGTCGCTTGGGGTATGTCTCTATCAGTTTTGCACATCGAGAGACACATTTTTTCCCATTCCTCCTTGCAAAACAGCTCGAGCTCAGTGAGGTTGGATGGAGAGCATTTGTGAACAGCAGTTTTCAGTTCTTTCCACAGATTCTCGATTGGATTCAGGTCTGGAATTTGACTTGGCCATTCTAACACCTGGATATGTTTATTTTTGAACCATTCCATTGTAGATTTTGCTTTATGTTTTGGATCATTGTCTTGTTGGAAGACAAATCTCCGTCCCAGTCTCAGGTCTTTTGCAGACTCCATCAGGTTTTCTTCCAGAATGGTCCTGTATTTGGCTCCATCCATCTTCCCATCAATTTTAACCATCTTCCCTGTCCCTGCTGAAGAAAAGCAGGCCCAAACCATGATGCTGCCACCACCATGTTTGACAATGGGGATGGTGTGTTCAGGGTGATGAGTTGTGTTGCTTTTACGCCAAACATAACGTTTTGCATTGTTGCCAAAAAGTTCCATTTTGGTTTCATCTGACCAGAGCACCTTCTTCCACATGTTTGGTGTGTCTCCCAGGTGGCTTGTGGCAAACTTTAAACAACACTTTTTATGGATATCTTTAAGAAATGGCTTTCTTCTTGCCACTCTTCCATAAAGGCCAGATTTGTGCAATATACAACTGATTGTTGTCCTATGGACAGAGTCTCCCACCTCAGTTGTAGATCTCTGCAGTTCATCCAGAGTGATCATGGGCCTCTTGGCTGCATCTCTGATCAGTCTTCTCCTTGTATGAGCTGAATGTTTAGAGGGACGGCCAGGTCTTGGTAGATTTGCAGTGGTCTGATACTCCTTCCATTTCAATATTATCGCTTGCAAAGTGCTCCTTGGGATGTTTAAAGCTTGGGAAATCTTTTTGTATCCAAATCCGGCTTTAAACTTCTTCACAACAGTATCTCGGACCTGCCTGGTGTGTTCCTTGTTCTTCATGATGCTCTCTGCGCTTTTAACGGACCTCTGAGACTATCACAGTGCAGGTGCATTTATACGGAGACTTGATTACACACAGGTGGATTGTATTTATCATCATTAGTCATTTAGGTCAACATTGGATCATTCAGAGATCCTCACTGAACTTCTGGAGAGAGTTTGCTGCACTGAAAGTAAAGGGGCTGAATAATTTTGCACGCCCAATTTTTCAGTTTTTGATTTGTTAAAAAAGTTTGAAATATCCAATAAATGTCATTCCACTTCATGATTGTGTCCCACTTGTTGTTGATTCTTCACAAAAAAATACAGTTTTATATCTTTATGTTTGAAGCCTGAAATGTGGCAAAAGGTCGCAAAGTTCAAGGGGGCCGAATACTTTCGCAAGGCACTGTATATGGCCAAAGCAGCATTACAAACTTGGAATTTAGTTTTGCCATTAAATCATTGGTTTGTATTTTAGATTTTGGGCTGGGCTGTGAGGGTTTGTTTCCAGCCAGGTTAGGAGAGATCAACACATTAGGCTCAGATTCAGACCTGGACAACCGCATCAGATCCTATTCAAATCCTCCAAGGCCATGGCTTGACAATTCTGTACTTTGCTGAACACAACATCGCTCTAAAATTCCTCATATGTTTTTCTAGTTACTAGTTAGGTAAAACAGACCCATGTTCGACCAGAGGGGAGGTACAGTAAGGAGGGCATTGGGGGCATCTACCTGTCTTTCTCCAGTTCCAGTGGGGAGTGAAGGGTTTTAGGCAGCAGGTCTGGGATTAGAGTAGGATTCGCTAGCTCAGTGGGGATAGCTATAGTTAAGCTAGCCTGTGTACTGAGAGTTGGGTTAGCTAGCTCAGTGGGGATAGCTATAGCTAAGCTAGCTAGTGTACTTGGAGTGGGGTTAGCTAGCTCAGTGGGGATAGCTAAACTAGTTAGTGTACTGAGAGTGGGATTAATTAGAGTGACCAGATGTCCCTGTTTTCTGGGGACAGTCCCCGTTTTTGGTGGCATGTCCACGGCTGGAGCTGTCCTCGGAAATGTCCCCGTTTGTAACTGTGCGTTAAAAACAGACCGCAAAGTGAAATAATATTTTACGTGGTAAGAAAGACCGGGCAGCAGAGCCTACCGGTTAACGTCTCAATCATGTTGTGCTTGTTTTGGCCAACAGATGGGGCTAGTTGCTATATCAGCTTCATTCACTCTTCTTCTTCTACTAACTACTTGCTCGCGATAGTTTTAGAGAAAACTGCTGTGGAAAACTTGTCCAGAAGCTAGCAAGTGTCAAGTGAATCCACAACATCACCACAAACGTCTTTTCAAACCAGGTAAGTTACAATTGAGATACTAGCTAGTGATGTTATAATGTCACAATATATTATATAGATAGATCCACAAACTGAACTTTGGCTGGCCTTTGTCCATGAAAACCTGACATATTCAGTGACACTATCAAGATGCTTGAAGGCCAGGACCGCTGTGCTGTGTCAGCTGCAATTCTGTGAAACGTTGAGGCAAAATTGACGTGATGACAACTTCATTCCAGTTTTGGTCAGAGGACTTCTGAGAGAGCTGGAGGACAATGGAGCCATGTCTAAAGAGAGCTTTCTCAAAACATCCCAATCGTTCTTCACTACGGCTGTGAACTACTTGCAAGCATGGGGAAAGCACACAGATAATCTAAAAGATTTACATTGTCTCCTTTTAAAAAGGCAACCTCAGCATGAAGAGATCCAGAAGGCAGCAGGCGCACTGCAGGAAATGCCCCAATGTGACCATCAATGAGGATGCATTGTTTGACGAGGTTACTGGCCTGCAAGAGTTCCTAAAGGGGGGGATCGCTTGAAGAATGGAAAACATCTGAGACACCGCTTAGTCGGAGATGGAGCACGGTGGTTACCCACTTTAAAGAGAATGACATCCCACACACTAACCTGGCTAGATTAGCGTCTGTTGTGAAGACAAACTTCAACCTCCCCTGCCAGGAGTTCATGGAGAAACTGGCCAAAGACAGAAAAATCCTGAAAATACATTATTCTGAGAAATATCCAGATTAGGTTGGTATGGTATATTATGTTACCAATCTCATCATCGTCTTATTTCTTTATTATGCTGTTAATTATTTCACATATACCATTGTCTGTTTTTTCAATTTTGCTCATTTTACTTCTGCTCTTATTCTACCCAGACTACCAGGACCACTGAATGGCTGTTCAGATCGGACAGTTCTGTCTTGTCTGTAGTGTATCTGTAATATAGTTGTTTTCTCTCAGTGGGCCTGTTAGACTAAATACATGAAACTGGAATTGTCCCACTTTTTTAGTTAATAGATAATAACATTGGATATTTTAATGATATATTGACCGCCGAGCTGGAAATGTCCCCGGTTTTCCTTTCAGAAATCTGGTCACCTTAGGTTAGCTAGCTCAGCCATTTTCAGTGCTAATAGACAGACAGCCCACTGACTCTTCCCGGACCTGCTCCCACTGGACAGGCTGACCAAGCAGAGGGAGAGATAATGAGACGGAGAGGGGCATGGTGGTAGGGGTGAGAGGGGTGGCTTTGGAGTGCTGCCCAATGGAGAAATCAATGCTCCTCAGAGCCCCCCAAAAGGAGGGGGTAGAGGGGAATACGAATTGGAGTAGAGAAGGAGAGGAGGACGAGAAGAAGAGAAGGAGGAAGAGGAGGGGGAACGGCCACCCAGCAGAGAAGAAGGGGGAGAAGAGAGAGGTGTACACACTTACTCTCCACTTGGATACCCTCTATCCTCTCCTCCAGCCCTGCAGTCTCTACCTTGTCGGGCCAACCTGTAGCCCCTCTGGTTTAAAAGTGGCCGGAGGAAATGGAGTGCGAGAAATATAACTATTTTCAGCTCCCACTGAAACCCCCAACAACAACAACCTGTGATGACTACAACACAGTGGAGGATGGTGGAAGGCGAGGCCTGGGCTGTGAAATATTGATGAGATGTAAAAAATAAATACAAATCTGTGATGTAATTGTTTCTTTTCTCCCTTTGCCCTGCCATCATCGATGCCTCACCTGGTTGACTCGCTGCCTTTCTATCACACACACTTGCAGCAAGACCCTTCAGGCTCTAAAAGTGCCTGCTGACACTCTCATACACTGGCTCATTGGCCATCTCTGGCAAAGGTGGCGTACACACACTCAGACACTAACACACATACACACTCGGACACTAACACACACACACACACACACACACACACACACTCAGACACTAACACACACACACTCAGACACTAACACACACACACACACACACACTCAGACACTAACACACACTCAGACACTAACACACACACACACACACACACACACACACACACACACACACACACACACACACACACACACACACTCAGACACTAACACACACTCAGACACTAACACACATACACACTCAGATACTAACACACATACACACACAGACACTCACATACATACCCTCAGCCAGGCAGGCAGCAGCTCTAATGGCATAGACAGGGTTGTGAAGCACAAAGAGAGAAAAGGCATACAGTGAGAGATGGAGAGGGACTGTGCTGGGTGATGTGATAAGGCCATTTAAGGCCCGTCTGCTAATCTGGTGGTTCAAGGACTGGTGGTCCATCCCAGTATACTATAACTTCTGCAAAATCAAAGAGAGGTAGAGGGAAGGGAAGGACTACAGCAGATGATAATGTACAGTACTATACGGAGTCATGATTGCATGGAACTCCCTTCCATGGCACTCCCTCCCATCTCATTTAGTGCAAGCAACACCTCCCCCCCATGTGACCTACTTGTGTGTATGTACTGGCATGTATGTGGAACTGATGGATGCAAACACACACACTACATGTTAATGTTTTTAAAAATGATGTAAATTGTAAAGTCTTGTCTGTAATGTATTTTTTCTTACGTGTCAGACCCCAGTAAGACTCTCTCTCTCTCTCTCTCTCTCTCTCTCTCTCTCTTTCGCTCTCTCTCTTTCGCTCTCTCTCTCTCTCTCTCTCTCTCTCTCGCGCTCTTGCTGTCTCTCTCGCTCTCTCTCGCGCTCTCTCTCGCGCTCTCTCTCTCTATCGCTCTCTCTCTCTCTCTCTCTCTCTCTCTCTCTCTCTCTCTCTCTCTCTCTCTCTCTCCCTCTCTCTCTCTCTCTCTCTCTCTCTCTCTCTCTCTCAGGGGAACATGAGTTGTAAGTCTGTCATGACATTAAAGTGTTCCAGTGAGCAGAACAGCTCTCAGGAGATGACTTTCTACAGTATGTGAGTCAGACCAAGAGGACAGGCCAGGGGAGGGAGCTGGCAACATGAGTCATTCAAAGAGAGAGAGAGTAGGAGTCTGTTAACCCTGTCTCCAGGCTCACCCATGGATTGTTTTTAAAGCAAAGGATGAGTAAAAGCAGATGAAGGGGAGAAAGAGATGGGGAGGTTAAGAAAATAGAGGGAGACAGAGAGAATTGGAGGGATGGGATGGGGGTTTGAGAGAGAGAGAGATGGTAGGGGATGAGAGAGAGACACTGTTTCTATGCCATCAAAAGGAACATACCAATTAGGATACAGGAATCAGTAATAGAACCCATTGCCCTTCATGGTTGTGAGGTCTGGGGTCCGCTCACCAATCAAGCATTAACAAAATGGGACAAACACCGGATTGAGACATCAGATTATGCATACAGTGCAGAATTAGGCCGATACCCGCTAATGACCAAAATCCAGAAAAGAGCCGTTAAATTCTACAACCACCTAAAAGGAAGTGATTCCCAAACCTTCAATAACAAAGCCATCACCTACAGAGAAATTAACCTGGAGAAGAGCCCCCTAAGCAAGCCGGTCCTGGGGCTCTGTTCACGAAAACAAACAGACACCACAGAGCCGAGGACAGAAACACAATTAGACCCAACCAAATCAAGAGAGAAAACAAAAAGATAATTACTTGACATATTGGAAAGAATTTACAAAAAAAGTGAACTAGAATGTTATTTGGCTCTAAACAGAGTACACAGTGGCAGAATACCTGACCACTGTGACTGACCCAAAATTAAGGAAATCTCTGACTGTGTACAGACTCAGTGAGCATAGCCTTGCTATTGAGAAAGGCAACACACATACACACACAGGCAGACCTGGCTCTCAAGAGAAGACAGGCTATGTGCCCACTGCCCACAAAATGAGGTGGAAACTGATCGGCACTTCCTAACCTCCTGCCAAATGTATGACCATAGAGACACATATTTCACTCAGATTACACAGACCCACAAAGAATTTGAAATCCAATTTTGATAATCTTCCATATCTATTGGGTGAAATACCACAGTGTGCAATCACAGCAGCAAGATTTGTGACCTGTTGCCACAAGAAAAGGGCAACCAGTGAAGAACAAGCACCACTGTAAATGCAACCAATATTTCTGTTGATTTATTTTCCCTTTTGTTCTTTAACTATTTGCACATCATTACAAAACTCTATATACAGTTGAAGTCGGAAGTTTACATACACTTAGGTTGGAATCATTAAAACTCATTTTTCAACCACTCCACTAATTTCTTGTTAACAAACTATAGTTTTGGCAAGTTGGTTAGGACATCTACTTTATGTATGACACAAGTAATTGTTCCAACAATTATTTCACTTATAATTCACTGTATTACAATTCCAGGGGGTCAGAAGTTTACATACACTAAGTTGACTGCGCCTTTAAACAGCTTGGAAAATTCCAGAAAATTATGTCATGGCTTTAGAAGCTTCTGCTAATTAACATAATTTGAGTTAATTGGAGGTGTACCTGTGGATGTATTTCAAGGCCTACCTTCAAACTCAGTGCCTCTTTGCTTGACATCATGGGAAAATCAAAAGAAATCAGCCAAGACCTCAGAAGAAAAATTGTAGACCTCCACAAGTCTGGTTAATCCTTGGGAGCAATTTCCTAACGCCTGAAGGTACCACGTTCATCTGTACAAGAAATAGTATGCAAGTATAAACACCATGGGACCACGCAGTCGTCATACCGCTCAAGAAGGAGATGCTTAGTGTCTCCTAGAGATGAACGTACTTCATCTGGTGCGAAAAGAGCAAATCAGTCCCAGAACAACAGCAAAGGACCTTGTGAAGATGCTGGAGGAAACAGGTACAAAAGTATCTATATCCACAGCAAAACGAGTCCGATATCGACATAACCTGAAAGGCTGCTCAGCAAGGAAGAAGCCACTGCTCCAAAATCTCCATAGAAAAAGCCAGACTACGGTTTGCAACTGCACATGGGGACAAAGATTGTACTTTTTGGAGAAATGTCCTCTGGTCTGATGAAACAAAAATAGAACTGTTTGGCCATAATGACCATCGTTATGTTTGGAGGAAAATGGGGAAGATTGCAGAACACCATCCCAACCGTGAAGCACGGGGGTGGCAGCATCATGTTGTGGGGGTGCTTTGCTGCATGAGGGACTGGTGTGCTTCACAAAATTGATGGCATCATGAGGGAGCAAAAATATGTGGATATATTGAAGTAACATCTCAAGACATCGTTCAGGAAGTTAAAGCTTGGTCGCAAATGGGTCTTCGAAATGGACAATGACCACAATCATACTTCCGAAGTTGTGGCAAAATGGCTTAAGGACAACAAAGTCAAGGTATTGGAATGGCCATCACAACACCCTGACCTCAATCCCATAGAAAACGTGTGGGCAGAACTGAAAAAGCGTGTGCGAGCAAGAAGGCCTACAAACCTGACCCAGTTACACCAGCTCTGTCAGGAGGAATGGGCCGAAATTCACCCAACTTATTGTGGGAAGTTTGTGGAAGGCTACCCGAAACGTTTGACCCAAGTTAAAGAATTGAAAGGTGATGCTACCAAATACTAATTGAGTGTATTTAAACTTCTGACCCACTGGGAATGTGATGAAAGAAATAAAAGCTGAAATAAATAATTCTCTCTGCTATTATTCTGACGTTTTACATTCTTAAAATAAAGTGATGATCCTAACTGACCTAAAACAGGGAATTTTTACTAGGAATAAATGTCAGTGAATTGTGGAAAACTGAGTTTAAATGTATTTGGCTAAGGTGTGTGTAAACCTCCGACTTCAACTGTACACATAATATATTTTATTCTTCTGGAACTTTTGTGAGTAAAGTTTACTGTTCTTTTTTTATTGTTTATTTAACGTTTGTTTATTATCTATTTCAGTTATTTTGGCAATGTGAACATATGTGTTCCATGCCAATAAATCCCCTTAAATTGAATTGAAAATGAATTGATAGTGAGAGAGAAAGAGAGAGAGAGAGAAGGAGGACAAGGCCCACCACACTCAGCTACAGGAAAGACTGCAATCAATAATTTACATCATCTGTCACCACGCGCTCCACTGGACCACTCAACAAACAGAGCAGACAAATTAAGGCAAAAACACACACATGCAAGAGCTGCACACACACACAGACACGCAGACTCACAGACACACACTCCACTCTCCGCTGCACCCGTCCCGACCACCTCTCTACTTCGCTCACAAGCAGCAGCAGCAGACAATAACAGATTGAGCAGAGAGCACCAGACCCCTACTATCCATAACGCCTGTTTCATTTTCAACACACACTGCCATTTTAGCAGTCTAGACTCCAGACGCTGGGAAATTGCCTGTTTCTGAGCCTTTTGTCTCTTACAGCAGCCATGTTATATTCATATATGTCAATGTTGCGTGTGCTTTAATATTTGATATATTCCTATCCCTGTAGTATTTCCTAGAGTGTATGATTAGACTTGTCAGTGGGGAGGGTGGGGGGGGGGGACAAACAGTAAAGGGATAGCCCCATGGTAAATGAACTGTATGTTTGTTTTAGAAGATGAAACTAGTGAAACCATCATTTACAGCAGCTATGTATTCTGGTTCTCTCAGACTGCATTATCCTGAATAGTTATGGACTGAGATGGTAATATTCTTACTTTATAATACCTTTCATTAATAAGTCATTATACAGGCTTATAACATTCTTGATTGCTTTCTAAGTGCTATAATACTCATTCACTATTAGTGCCTACATTATGCAAGATAGGCTTATTTACTACTGCTTATTAATGAAAAGTATTATTGAGTTTTGCAGTTATTTTCTTGAATTGAAACCAACAGGCATGCTAGTCTGTGATGAGTAGACTAATTCCAGAAGACTAAAGCACTGTGAAGCAGACAGCAGATCATTGGGTCCATCAAAACAAAGATCCCTCAAAAAGTAGCTAAAACACTAGCAGAGTAAAAACAAGAATGTCTGTCCATTTCTAGAGCAAAGTTTGTAGTTGTGACAATTTGGACCAGCGCCGATCGCCCCTAACACACGTACTTTAAAAAAATGTTTTATACTATCACTGACATTATAGAGGACAAATGTTCTTAGTATGACTGAGATATGTGGTTGTCGCACCAAGCTATCTTAAGATGAATGCACTAACTGACTAAAATAAGTATTTAAAGTTGCATTTGTATTAATGTTCAGATGAGAACTTGCATTTTTTGCTTATGGATCAAATCCCGTTAGCGGGATCAATTTGACAAAATCCGGTGAAATTGCAGAGCGCGAAATTCAAAAATAATTATCAGAAATATTTAACTCTCATACATTCACAAGTGCAATACACCAAATTAAAGCTTAATTTCTTGTTAAACTGGCCACCGTGTCAGATTTCAAAAAGGCTTTACGGCGAAAGCAAACCATGCGATTATCTGAGGACAGCACCCCATCAAACAAACGCATGACAATCATATTTCAACCCGCCAGGCGCGACACAAAACTCAGAAATAACGATATAATTCATGCCTTACATTTGAAGAGCTTCTTCTGTTCTTCTTCTGGCACTCCAATATGTCCCATAAACAACACAAATGGTCCTTTTGTTCGATTAATTCCGTTGTTATATCCCCAAAATGTCCATTTATTTGGCACGTTTGATTCAGAAAAACACCGGATCCAACTCGCCCAGCATGACTAAAAAATATCTAATAAGTTACTGGTAAACTTTGTCCAAACATTTCAAACAACTTTCCCAATCCAACTTTAAGTATTTTAAAACGTAATTAATCGATAAAATTTAAGACGGAACATACTGCGTTCAAGAGGATAAAATGAAAGTGGAGCGAGCTTCAGGTCACGCTCCCCAAACAAAAGAGTACACTTGGCTGTACACCTAGAAAGGAAAGGGCTACTTCTTCATTTCTCAAAAGAAAAACATTGAAAAATGTCTAAAGACTGTTGACATCTAGTGGAAGCTATTTCTATTAAATCGGGCTTGCCATAGGAAACCAATAGAAAACAGATTGACCTAAAAAAAAACCCTGCTCGGGGTTTCGCCTGACAAATCAGTTCTGTTATACTCACAGACATTATTCAAACAGTTTTAGAAACTACAGAGTGTTTTCTATCATAATCTACTAATAATATGCATATCCTAGCTTCTGGGCCAGAGTTGCAGGCAGTTTACTTTGGGCAAGCTTTTCATCCGGACGTGAAAATACCGCCCCCTTTCCCAGAGAGGCTTTTAACAACAGTGCTTCTTCATAGTCATGCATAGACCAAAGCCATTAGGTTGAATGTTCTGGAGTGCGCCCGCCTGTCTCTCATGCACTACTTTACCTGTGCAGTGTATGCATTGTTTGGGATAATCATTCACAATTTCCTACAAAATGTCCTATCACATCATACACAATTTCCAATCAGCATTATATTTGTTGATGTAAAATGAATGTTTATTAAACCTTGTTATTAAGATCAAATCCACATTAGGGTAAACAGCGTCACAGTTCGCAGCAGTGCCTTCATTATTGTTTTTGTTGTTGAACAGAAGAGAAATGGAGTAGAGCCTCCGACAGCGTGGTTAAAAAATGTGAACTACATTTTATGGTGTTTATTCACGCATGCAATAACGTCAGAGGGGGAAAAACTGTATTTGTTGTTTTCAGTAACTTCTTTGTTGTAATATCCCAAATGGACATGACAGTTTCACCAATGAAGGATCCCAAGTTGAAGCTCTTGTTTGTTGATCGTGTATAGGTAATGTGCTGTTACTTTAGCTCTTAGGTATTAGACTCAGTTGTGTGAGTCTTTCTCCAGGTTTTGCAGTGTTTGCACACCTTGCCCTTGTAGTTGTTGGGTTACTAAAATACGTCAATTGGATCCTTTTTGTCCTGCCTTTTTTTTTTTATCAATTGCAACCTTTGGAATTACAACATTTTTGTTGCATTCCTGGACTGTAAATTTGTAAATATCTTCATCATCACTTTAGCACTGTGGGCATACAACACTGTAAATAAAACCATCATTTTGATCATTCTGTATAACTCAGTTCGACAAAACCCAATTAACTAGGCTGCTGGGTCCATTATTCCTAACAGTAGTATTTTATTTTGAAGCAAAGTACATCCACGTAACTCTGTGTTGTTGTCATTCGTCCATGACATCACAAGTGCTGAACACCTCTCCAAAAGCATGATGTCATAGTGACCCGTGTGAGGTCATTGGGATGGCAGGATAGTGATTCCTATGAGAATAGGATATAAGGAGACAATTAAAACAAGATGAGGAAATGACACATTATATTACCTGATAGTCTCCTGTCTCCTGCCTGTATGTCTGCATGACCTTCACATTTCATTAGCATAACCAGGTTCAACATTTTAATTTGATTTTGAATGTGATATTGAGTTTAGACTGACTGGTGTTAACATTGGTGGATGTGAGTTAACGAGCGAATCTCCAATTTCTCACTTCACCTAACGCAGAAAGTGTCTCCATCTCCAAAGCTACACACACACACACACAAGTGTTGGAGAGAGGAATGAAATGCATGACCGCCAAATATGATACACACACACAAGTACACGCACACATACACATATTACACACACACACACACACACACACACACACACACACACACACACACACACACACAAACACAAACCGATAAACACCAACACACACAAAGATCCTATAATCCAGATGACATGCACAACAGCCCCAGGAGGAATTCTAATACAGGTTCTAAGTCCATATTGTAGTCCATTTTGTATCCCATATTGTAGCCAATATTGTATCCCATATTGTATCCCATATTGTATCTCATATTGAATCCCATATTGTATCCCATATTGTAGTCCATATTGTAGTCCATATTGTATCCCATATTGCATCCCATATTGTAGTCCATATTGTAGCCCATATTGTCTCCCATATTGTATCCCATATTGAAGTCCATATTGTAGCCCATATTCTCTCCCATATTGTAGTCCATATTGTAGTCCATATTGTAGCCCATATTGTCTCCCATATTGTATCCCATATTGAAGTCCATATTGTAGCCCATATTCTCTCCCATATTGTATCCCATATTGTAGTCCATATTGTAGTCCATATTGTATCCCATATTGTAGTCCATATTGTGTCCCATATTGTAGCCCATATTGTATCCCATATTGTATCCCATATTGTATCCCATATTGTAGTCCATATTGTATCCCATATTGTAGTCCATATTGTAGCCCATATTGTATCCCATATTGTATCCCATATTGTAGTCCATATTGTAGCCCATATTGTCTCCCATATTTTAGTCCATATTGTAGTCGATATTGTATCCCATATTGTCTCCCATATTGTAGTCCATATTGTAGTCCATATTGTATCCCATATTGTAGTCCATATTTTATCCCATATTGTAGTCCATATTGTAGCCCATATTGTCTCCCATATTGTATCCCATATTGCAGTCCATATTGTATCCCATATTGTAGTCCATTTTGTATCCCATATTGTAGCCCATATTGTATCCCATATTGTATCTCATATTGTATCTCATATTGAATACCATATTGTATCCCATATTGTAGTCCATATTGTAGTCCATATTGTATCCCATATTGTATCCCATATTGTAGTCCATATTGTAGCCCATATTGTCTCCCATATTGTATCCCATATTGAAGTCCATATTGTAGTCCATATTGTATCCCATATTGTAGTCCATATTGTATCCCATATTGTAGCCCATATTGTAGTCCATATAGTATCCCATATTGTAGTCCATATTGTATCCCATATTGTAGCCCATATTGTATCCCATATTGTATCCCATATTGTATCCCATATTGTATTTCATATTGTATCTCAAATTGAATCCCATATTGTATCCCATATTGTATCCCATATTGTAGTCCATATTGTAGTCCATATTGTATCCCATATTGTATCCCATATTGTATCCCATATTGTAGTCCATATTGTATCCCATATTGTATCTCACATTGAATCCCATATTGTATCCCATATTGTAGTCCATATTGTAGTCCATATTGTATCCCATATTGTATCCCATATTGTAATCCATATTGTATCCCATATTGTAGTCCATATTGTAGTCCATATTGTATCCCATATTGTAGCCCATATTGTATCCCATATTGTATCTCATATTGTATCTCATATTGAATCCCATATTGTAGTCCATATTGTAGTCCATATTGTATCCCATATTGTAGCCCATATTGTAGTCCATATTGTATCCCATATTGTCTCCCATATTGTAGTCCATGTTGTAGTCCATATTGTATCCCATATTGTAGTCCATATTGTAGCCCATATTGTCTCCCATATTGTATCCCATATTGTAGTCCATATTGTAGTCCATATTGTATCCCATATTGTATCCCATATTGTAGTCCATATTGTAGTCCATATTGTAGTCCATATTGTATCCCATATTGTAGTCCATATTGTATCCCATATTGTATCCCATATTGTATCTCATATTGTATCTCATATTGAATCCCATATTGTATCCCATATTGTAGTCCATATTGTAGTCCATATTGTATCCCATATTGTAGTCCATATTGTAGCCCATATTGTCTCCCATATTGTATCCCATATTGTAGTCCATATTGTAGTCCATATTGTATCCCATATTGTAGTCCATATTGTATCCCATATTGTATCCCATTTTGCATCCCATATTGTATCCCATATTGTTATCCATATTGTAGTCCATATTGTATCCCATATTGTAGTCCATATTGTATCCCATATTGTATCCCATATTGTATCCCATATTGTTATCCATAATGTAGTCCATATTGTATCCCATATTGTAGCCCATATTGTAGTCCATATTGTATCCCATATTGTCTCCCATATTGTAGTCCATATTGTAGTCCATATTGTATCCCATATTGTATTCCATATTGTATCCCATATTGTAGTCCATATTGTAGTCCATATAGTATCCCATATTGTAGTCCATATTGTATCCCATATTGTAGCCCATATTGTATCCCATATTGTATCCCATATTGTATCCCATATTGTATCTCAAATTGAATCCCATATTGTATCCCATATTGTAGTCCATATTGTAGTCCATATTGTATCCCATATTGTGTCCCATATTGTTTCCCATATTGTAGTCCATATTGTCTCCCATATTGTATCCCATATTGTAGTCCATATTGTAGTCCATATTGTATCTCATATTGTAGTCCATATTGTATCCCATATTGTAGCCCATATTGTATCCCATATTGTATCTCATATTGAATCCCATATTGTATCCCATATTGTAGTCCATATTGTAGTCCATATTGTATCTCATATTGTATCTCAAATTGAATCCCATATTGTATCCCATATTGTAGTCCATATTGTAGTCCATATTGTATCCCATATTGTGTCCCATATTGTTTCCCATATTGTAGTCCATATTGTCTCCCATATTGTATCCCATATTGTAGTCCATATTGTAGTCCATATTGTATCTCATATTGTAGTCCATATTGTATCCCATATTGTAGCCCATATTGTATCCCATATTGTATCTCATATTGAATCCCATATTGTATCCCATATTGTAGTCCATATTGTAGTCCATATTGTATCCCATATTGTATCCCATATTGTAGTCCATATTGTATCCCATATTGTAGTCCATATTGTAGTCCATATTGTATCCCATATTGTAGCCCATATTGTATCCCATATTGTATCCCATATTGTATCTCATATTGTATCTCATATTGAATCCCATATTGTAGTCCATATTGTAGTCCATATTGTATCCCATATTGTATCCCATATTGTAGTCCATATTGTAGTCCATATTGTAGTCCATATTGTATCCCATATTGTAGTCCATATTGTATCCCATATTGTATCCCATATTGTATCTCATATTGTATCTCATATTGAATCCCATATTGTATCCCATATTGTAGTCCATATTGTAGTCCATATTGTATCCCATATTGTAGTCCATATTGTAGCCCATATTGTCTCCCATATTGTATCCCATATTGTAGTCCATATTGTAGTCCATATTGTATCCCATATTGTAGTCCATATTGTATCCCATATTGTATCCCATTTTGCATCCCATATTGTATCCCATATTGTTATCCATATTGTAGTCCATATTGTATCCCATATTGTAGTCCATATTGTATCCCATATTGTATCCCATATTGTATCCCATATTGTTATCCATATTGTAGTCCATATTGTATCCCATATTGTAGCCCATATTGTAGTCCATATTGTATCCCATATTGTCTCCCATATTGTAGTCCATATTGTAGTCCATATTGTATCCCATATTGTATTCCATATTGTATCCCATATTGTAGTCCATATTGTAGTCCATATAGTATCCCATATTGTAGTCCATATTGTATCCCATATTGTAGCCCATATTGTATCCCATATTGTATCCCATATTGTATCCCATATTGTATCTCATATTGTATCTCAAATTGAATCCCATATTGTATCCCATATTGTAGTCCATATTGTAGTCCATATTGTATCCCATATTGTGTCCCATATTGTTTCCCATATTGTAGTCCATATTGTCTCCCATATTGTATCCCATATTGTAGTCCATATTGTAGTCCATATTGTATCTCATATTGTAGTCCATATTGTATCCCATATTGTAGCCCATATTGTATCCCATATTGTATCTCATATTGAATCCCATATTGTATCCCATATTGTAGTCCATATTGTAGTCCATATTGTATCTCATATTGTATCTCAAATTGAATCCCATATTGTATCCCATATTGTAGTCCATATTGTAGTCCATATTGTATCCCATATTGTGTCCCATATTGTTTCCCATATTGTAGTCCATATTGTCTCCCATATTGTATCCCATATTGTAGTCCATATTGTAGTCCATATTGTATCTCATATTGTAGTCCATATTGTATCCCATATTGTAGCCCATATTGTATCCCATATTGTATCTCATATTGAATCCCATATTGTATCCCATATTGTAGTCCATATTGTAGTCCATATTGTATCCCATATTGTATCCCATATTGTAGTCCATATTGTATCCCATATTGTAGTCCATATTGTAGTCCATATTGTATCCCATATTGTAGCCCATATTGTATCCCATATTGTATCCCATATTGTATCTCATATTGTATCTCATATTGAATCCCATATTGTAGTCCATATTGTAGTCCATATTGTATCCCATATTCTAGCCCATATTGTAGTCCATATTGTATCCCATATTGTAGTCCATATTGTATCCCATATTGTAGTCCATATTGTAGCCCATATTGTAGTCCATATTGTAGTCCATATTGTATCCCATATTGTAGCCCATATTGTATCCCATATTGTATCCCATATTGTATCTCATATTGTATCTCATATTGAATCCCATATTGTAGTCCATATTGTAGTCCATATTGTATCCCATATTGTAGCCCATATTGTAGTCCATATTATATCCCATATTGTCTCCCATATTGTAGTCCATGTTGTAGTCCATATTGTATCCCATATTGTAGTCCATATTGTATCCCATATTGTAGCCCATATTGTATCCCATATTGTATCCCATATTGTATCTCATATTCTATCTCATATTGAATCCCATATTGTAGTCCATGTTGTAGTCCATATTGTATCCCATATTGTCTCCCATATTGTAGTCCATGTTGTAGTCCATATTGTATCCCATATTGTATCCCATATTGTATCTCATATTGTATCTCATATTGAATCCCATATTGTAGCCCATATTGTATCCCATATTGTATCTCATATTGAATCCCATATTGTATCCCATATTGTAGTCCATATTGTAGTCCATATTGTATCTCATATTGTATCTCAAATTGAATCCCATATTGTATCCCATATTGTAGTCCATATTGTAGTCCATATTGTATCCCATATTGTGTCCCATATTGTTTCCCATATTGTAGTCCATATTGTATCTCATATTGTAGTCCATATTGTATCCCATATTGTAGCCCATATTGTATCCCATATTGTATCTCATATTGAATCCCATATTGTATCCCATATTGTAGTCCATATTGTAGTCCATATTGTATCCCATATTCTATCCCATATTGTAGTCCATATTGTATCCCATATTGTAGTCCATATTGTAGTCCATATTGTATCCCATATTGTAGCCCATATTGTATCCCATATTGTATCCCATATTGTATCTCATATTGTATCTCATATTGAATCCCATATTGTAGTCCATATTGTAGTCCATATTGTATCCCATATTCTAGCCCATATTGTAGTCCATATTGTATCCCATATTGTAGTCCATATTGTATCCCATATTGTAGTCCATATTGTAGCCCATATTGTAGTCCATATTGTAGTCCATATTGTATCCCATATTGTAGCCCATATTGTATCCCATATTGTATCCCATATTGTATCTCATATTGTATCTCATATTGAATCCCATATTGTAGTCCATATTGTAGTCCATATTGTATCCCATATTGTAGCCCATATTGTAGTCCATATTATATCCCATATTGTCTCCCATATTGTAGTCCATGTTGTAGTCCATATTGTATCCCATATTGTAGTCCATATTGTATCCCATATTGTAGCCCATATTGTATCCCATATTGTATCCCATATTGTATCTCATATTCTATCTCATATTGAATCCCATATTGTAGTCCATGTTGTAGTCCATATTGTATCCCATATTGTCTCCCATATTGTAGTCCATGTTGTAGTCCATATTGTATCCCATATTGTAGTCCAAATTGTATCCCATATTGTTGCCCATATTGTATCCCATATTGTATCCCATATTGTATCTCATATTGTATCTCATATTGAATCCCATATTGTAGTCCCTGTTGTAGTCCATATTGTAGCCCATTTTGTCTCCCATATTGTATCCCATATTGTAGTCCATATTGTAGTCCATATTGTAGTCCATATTGTATCCAATATTGTAGTCCATATTGTATCCCATATTGTATCCCATATTGTATCTCATATTGTATCTCATATTGAATCCCATCTTGTATCCCATATTGTATCTCATATTGAATCCCATATTGTATCCCATATTGTAGTCCATATTGTAGTCCATATTGTATCCCATATTGTATCCCATATTGTAGTCCATATTGTATCCCATATTGTAGTCCATATTGTAGTCCATATTGTATCCCATATTGTATCCCATATTGTATCCCATATTGTATCCCATATTGTATCTCATATTGTATCTCATATTGAATCCCATATTGTAGTCCATATTGTAGTCCATATTGTATCCCATATTCTAGCCCATATTGTAGTCCATATTGTATCCCATATTGTAGTCCATATTGTAGTCCATATTGTATCCCATATTGTAGCCCATATTGTATCCCATATTGTATCCCATATTGTATCTCATATTGTATCTCATATTGAATCCCATATTGTAGTCCATATTGTAGTCCATATTGTATCCCATATTCTAGCCCATATTGTAGTCCATATTGTATCCCATATTGTAGTCCATATTGTATCCCATATTGTAGTCCATATTGTAGCCCATATTGTAGTCCATATTGTAGTCCATATTGTATCCCATATTGTAGCCCATATTGTATCCCATATTGTATCCCATATTGTATCTCATATTGTATCTCATATTGAATCCCATATTGTAGTCCATATTGTAGTCCATATTGTATCCCATATTGTAGCCCATATTGTAGTCCATATTATATCCCATATTGTCTCCCATATTGTAGTCCATGTTGTAGTCCATATTGTATCCCATATTGTAGTCCATATTGTATCCCATATTGTAGCCCATATTGTATCCCATATTGTATCTCATATTCTATCTCATATTGAATCCCATATTGTAGTCCATGTTGTAGTCCATATTGTATCCCATATTGTCTCCCATATTGTAGTCCATGTTGTAGTCCATATTGTATCCCATATTGTAGTCCAAATTGTATCCCATATTGTTGCCCATATTGTATCCCATATTGTATCCCATATTGTATCTCATATTGTATCTCATATTGAATCCCATATTGTAGTCCCTGTTGTAGTCCATATTGTAGCCCATTTTGTCTCCCATATTGTATCCCATATTGTAGTCCATATTGTAGTCCATATTGTAGTCCATATTGTATCCAATATTGTAGTCCATATTGTATCCCATATTGTATCCCATATTGTATCTCATATTGTATCTCATATTGAATCCCATCTTGTATCCCATATTGTATCTCATATTGAATCCCATATTGTATCCCATATTGTAGTCCATATTGTAGTCCATATTGTATCCCATATTGTATCCCATATTGTAGTCCATATTGTATCCCATATTGTAGTCCATATTGTAGTCCATATTGTATCCCATATTGTATCCCATATTGTATCCCATATTGTATCCCATATTGTATCTCATATTGTATCTCATATTGAATCCCATATTGTAGTCCATATTGTAGTCCATATTGTATCCCATATTCTAGCCCATATTGTAGTCCATATTGTATCCCATATTGTAGTCCATATTGTATCCCATATTGTAGTCCATATTGTAGCCCATATTGTAGTCCATATTGTAGTCCATATTGTATCCCATATTGTAGCCCATATTGTATCCCATATTGTATCCCATATTGTATCTCATATTGTATCTCATATTGAATCCCATATTGTAGTCCATATTGTAGTCCATATTGTATCCCATATTGTAGCCCATATTGTAGTCCATATTATATCCCATATTGTCTCCCATATTGTAGTCCATGTTGTAGTCCATATTGTATCCCATATTGTAGTCCATATTGTATCCCATATTGTAGCCCATATTGTATCCCATATTGTATCCCATATTGTATCTCATATTCTATCTCATATTGAATCCCATATTGTAGTCCATGTTGTAGTCCATATTGTATCCCATATTGTCTCCCATATTGTAGTCCATGTTGTAGTCCATATTGTATCCCATATTGTAGTCCAAATTGTATCCCATATTGTAGCCCATATTGTATCCCATATTGTATCCCATATTGTATCTCATATTGTATCTCATATTGAATCCCATATTGTAGCCCATATTGTATCCCATATTGTATCTCATATTGAATCCCATATTGTATCCCATATTGTAGTCCATATTGTAGTCCATATTGTATCTCATATTGTATCTCAAATTGAATCCCATATTGTATCCCATATTGTAGTCCATATTGTAGTCCATATTGTATCCCATATTGTGTCCCATATTGTTTCCCATATTGTAGTCCATATTGTCTCCCATATTGTATCCCATATTGTAGTCCATATTGTAGTCCATATTGTATCTCATATTGTAGTCCATATTGTATCCCATATTGTAGCCCATATTGTATCCCATATTGTATCTCATATTGAATCCCATATTGTATCCCATATTGTAGTCCATATTGTAGTCCATATTGTATCCCATATTCTATCCCATATTGTAGTCCATATTGTATCCCATATTGTAGTCCATATTGTAGTCCATATTGTATCCCATATTGTAGCCCATCTTGTATCCCATATTGTATCCCATATTGTATCTCATATTGTATCTCATATTGAATCCCATATTGTAGTCCATATTGTAGTCCATATTGTATCCCATATTCTAGCCCATATTGTAGTCCATATTGTATCCCATATTGTAGTCCATATTGTATCCCATATTGTAGTCCATATTGTAGCCCATATTGTAGTCCATATTGTAGTCCATATTGTATCCCATATTGTAGCCCATATTGTATCCCATATTGTATCCCATATTGTATCTCATATTGTATCTCATATTGAATCCCATATTGTAGTCCATATTGTAGTCCATATTGTATCCCATATTGTAGCCCATATTGTAGTCCATATTATATCCCATATTGTCTCCCATATTGTAGTCCATGTTGTAGTCCATATTGTATCCCATATTGTAGTCCATATTGTATCCCATATTGTAGCCCATATTGTATCCCATATTGTATCCCATATTGTATCTCATATTCTATCTCATATTGAATCCCATATTGTAGTCCATGTTGTAGTCCATATTGTATCCCATATTGTCTCCCATATTGTAGTCCATGTTGTAGTCCATATTGTATCCCATATTGTAGTCCAAATTGTATCCCATATTGTAGCCCATATTGTATCCCATATTGTATCCCATATTGTATCTCATATTGTATCTCATATTGAATCCCATATTGTAGTCCCTGTTGTAGTCCATATTGTAGCCCATTTTGTCTCCCATATTGTATCCCATATTGTAGTCCATATTGTAGTCCATATTGTAGTCCATATTGTATCCAATATTGTAGTCCATATTGTATCCCATATTGTATCCCATATTGTATCTCATATTGTATCTCATATTGAATCCCATCTTGTATCCCATATTGTAGTCCATATTGTAGTCCATATTGTATCCCATATTGTAGTCCATATTGTAGCCCATATTGTCTCCCATATTGTATCCCATATTGTAGTCCATATTGTAGTCCATATTGTATCCCATATTGTAGTCCATATTGTATCCCATATTGTATCCCATTTTGTATCCCATATTGTATCCCATATTGTTATCCATATTGTAGTCCATATTGTATCCCATATTGTAGTCCATATTGTATCCCATATTGTATCCCATATTGTATCCCATATTGTATCCCATATTGTTATCCATATTGTAGTCCATATTGTATCCCATATTGTAGCCCATATTGTAGTCCATATTGTATCCCATAATGTCTCCCATATTGTAGTCCATATTGTAGTCCATATTGTATCCCATATTGTATTCCATATTGTATCCCATATTGTAGTCCATATTGTAGTCCATATAGTATCCCATATTGTAGTCCATATTGTATCCCATATTGTATCTCATATTGTAATCCATATTGTATCCCATATTGTAGCCCATATTGTATCCCATATTGTATCTCATATTGAATCCCATATTGTATCCCATATTGTAGTCCATATTGTAGTCCATATTGTATCCCATATTGTATCCCATATTGTTGTCCATATTGTATCCCATATTGTAGTCCATATTGTAGCCCATATTGTATCCCATATTGTATCCCATATTGTATCTCATATTGTATCTCATATTGAATCCCATATTGTAGTCCATATTGTAGTCCATATTGTATCCCATGTTCTAGCCCATATTGTAGTCCATATTGTATCCCATATTGTAGTCCATATTGTATCCCATATTGTAGTCCATATTGTAGCCCATATTGTCTCCCATATTGTATCCCATATTGTATCCCATATTGTAGTCCATATTGTATCCCATATTGTATCCCATATTGTATCTCATATTGTATCTCATATTGAATCCCATATTGTAGTCCATATTGTAGTCCATATTGTATCCCATATTGCCATATTGTAGCCCATATTGTAGTCCATATTGTAGTCCATATTGTAGTCCATATTGTATCCCATATTGTAGTCCATATTGTAGCCCATATTGTCTCCCATATTGTATCCCATATTGTAGTCCATATTGTAGTCCATATTGTATCCCATATTGTAGTCCATATTGTATCCCATATTGTAGCCCATATTGTATCCCATATTGTATCCCATATTGTATCCCATATTGTAGTCCATATTGTAGCCCATATTGTCTCCCATATTGTATCCCATATTGTATTCCATATTGTAGTCCATATTGAATCTCATATTGTATCACATAATGAATCCCATATTGTATCCCATATTGTATCCCATATTGTAGTCCATATTGTAGTCCATATTGTATCCCATATTGTATCCCATATTGTATCCCATATTGTAGTCCATATTGAATCTCATATTGTATCTCATAATGAATCCCATATTGTATCCCATATTGTATCCCATATTGTATCCCATATTGTATCCCATATTGTAGTCCATATTGTATCCCATATTGTAGTCCATATTGTATCCCATATTGTAGTTCATATTATATCCCATATTGTATCCCATATTGTATCCCATATTGTAGTCCATATTGTATCCCATATTGTATCCCATATTGTAGTTCATATTGTATCCCATATTGTATCCCATATTGTATCCCATATTGTAGTCCATATTGTATCCCATATTGTATCCCATATTGTATCCCATATTGTAGTCCATATTGTATCCCATATTGTAGCCCATATTGTCTCCCATATTGTATCCCATATTGTAGTCCATATTGTAGTCCATATTGTAGTCCATATTGTATCCCATATTGTATCCCATATTGTATCCCATATTGTAGCCCATATTGTAGCCCATATTGTATCCCATATTGTAGCCCATATTGTATCCCATATTGTAGCCCATATTGTAGCCCATATTGTAGCCCATATTGTATCCCATATTGTAGCCCATATTGTAGCCCATATTGTATCCCATATTGTAGCCCATATTGTCTCCCATATTGTATCCCATATTGTAGCCCATATTGTATCTCATATTGTATCCCATATTGTATCTCATATTGAATCCCATATTGTATCCCATATTGTAGTCCATATTGTAGTCCATATTGTATCCCATATTGTATCCCATATTGTTGTCCATATTGTATCCCATATTGTAGTCCATATTGTAGCCCATATTGTATCCCATATTGTATCTCATATTGTATCTCATATTGAATCCCATATTGTAGTCCATATTGTAGTCCATATTGTATCCCATGTTCTAGCCCATATTGTAGTCCATATTGTATCCCATATTGTAGTCCATATTGTATCCCATATTGTAGTCCATATTGTAGCCCATATTGTCTCCCATATTGTATCCCATATTGTATCCCATATTGTAGTCCATATTGTATCCCATATTGTATCCCATATTGTATCTCATATTGTATCTCATATTGAATCCCATATTGTAGTCCATATTGTAGTCCATATTGTATCCCATATTGCCATATTGTAGTCCATATTGTATCCCATATTGTAGTCCATATTGTAGCCCATATTGTAGTCCATATTGTAGTCCATATTGTATCCCATATTGTAGCCCATATTGTATCCCATATTGTATCCCATATTGTATCTCATATTGTATCTCATATTGAATCCCATATTGTAGTCCATATTGTAGTCCATATTGTATCCCATATTGTAGCCCATATTGTAGTCCATATTATATCCCATATTGTCTCCCATATTGTAGTCCATGTTGTAGTCCATATTGTATCCCATATTGTAGTCCATATTGTATCCCATATTGTAGCCCATATTGTATCCCATATTGTATCCCATATTGTATCTCATATTCTATCTCATATTGAATCCCATATTGTAGTCCATGTTGTAGTCCATATTGTATCCCATATTGTCTCCCATATTGTAGTCCATGTTGTAGTCCATATTGTATCCCATATTGTAGTCCAAATTGTATCCCATATTGTAGCCCATATTGTATCCCATATTGTATCCCATATTGTATCTCATATTGTATCTCATATTGAATCCCATATTGTAGTCCCTGTTGTAGTCCATATTGTAGCCCATTTTGTCTCCCATATTGTATCCCATATTGTAGTCCATATTGTAGTCCATATTGTAGTCCATATTGTATCCAATATTGTAGTCCATATTGTATCCCATATTGTATCCCATATTGTATCTCATATTGTATCTCATATTGAATCCCATCTTGTATCCCATATTGTAGTCCATATTGTAGTCCATATTGTATCCCATATTGTAGTCCATATTGTAGCCCATATTGTCTCCCATATTGTATCCCATATTGTAGTCCATATTGTAGTCCATATTGTATCCCATATTGTAGTCCATATTGTATCCCATATTGTATCCCATTTTGCATCCCATATTGTATCCCATATTGTTATCCATATTGTAGTCCATATTGTATCCCATATTGTAGTCCATATTGTATCCCATATTGTATCCCATATTGTATCCCATATTGTATCCCATATTGTTATCCATATTGTAGTCCATATTGTATCCCATATTGTAGCCCATATTGTAGTCCATATTGTATCCCATAATGTCTCCCATATTGTAGTCCATATTGTAGTCCATATTGTATCCCATATTGTATTCCATATTGTATCCCATATTGTAGTCCATATTGTAGTCCATATAGTATCCCATATTGTAGTCCATATTGTATCCCATATTGTATCTCATATTGTAATCCATATTGTATCCCATATTGTAGCCCATATTGTATCCCATATTGTATCTCATATTGAATCCCATATTGTATCCCATATTGTAGTCCATATTGTAGTCCATATTGTATCCCATATTGTATCCCATATTGTTGTCCATATTGTATCCCATATTGTAGTCCATATTGTAGCCCATATTGTATCCCATATTGTATCCCATATTGTATCTCATATTGTATCTCATATTGAATCCCATATTGTAGTCCATATTGTAGTCCATATTGTATCCCATGTTCTAGCCCATATTGTAGTCCATATTGTATCCCATATTGTAGTCCATATTGTATCCCATATTGTAGTCCATATTGTAGCCCATATTGTCTCCCATATTGTATCCTATATTGTATCCCATATTGTAGTCCATATTGTATCCCATATTGTATCCCATATTGTATCTCATATTGTATCTCATATTGAATCCCATATTGTAGTCCATATTGTAGTCCATATTGTATCCCATATTGCCATATTGTAGCCCATATTGTAGTCCATATTGTAGTCCATATTGTAGTCCATATTGTATCCCATATTGTAGTCCATATTGTAGCCCATATTGTCTCCCATATTGTATCCCATATTGTAGTCCATATTGTAGTCCATATTGTATCCCATATTGTAGTCCATATTGTATCCCATATTGTAGCCCATATTGTATCCCATATTGTATCCCATATTGTATCCCATATTGTAGTCCATATTGTAGCCCATATTGTCTCCCATATTGTATCCCATATTGTATTCCATATTGTAGTCCATATTGAATCTCATATTGTATCACATAATGAATCCCATATTGTATCCCATATTGTATCCCATATTGTAGTCCATATTGTAGTCCATATTGTATCCCATATTGTATCCCATATTGTATCCCATATTGTAGTCCATATTGAATCTCATATTGTATCTCATAATGAATCCCATATTGTATCCCATATTGTATCCCATATTGTATCCCATATTGTATCCCATATTGTAGTCCATATTGTATCCCATATTGTAGTCCATATTGTATCCCATATTGTAGTTCATATTATATCCCATATTGTATCCCATATTGTATCCCATATTGTAGTCCATATTGTATCCCATATTGTATCCCATATTGTAGTTCATATTGTATCCCATATTGTATCCCATATTGTATCCCATATTGTAGTCCATATTGTATCCCATATTGTATCCCATATTGTATCCCATATTGTAGTCCATATTGTATCCCATATTGTAGCCCATATTGTCTCCCATATTGTATCCCATATTGTAGTCCATATTGTAGTCCATATTGTAGTCCATATTGTATCCCATATTGTATCCCATATTGTATCCCATATTGTAGCCCATATTGTAGCCCATATTGTATCCCATATTGTAGCCCATATTGTATCCCATATTGTAGCCCATATTGTAGCCCATATTGTAGCCCATATTGTATCCCATATTGTAGCCCATATTGTAGCCCATATTGTATCCCATATTGTAGCCCATATTGTCTCCCATATTGTATCCCATATTGTAGCCCATATTGTATCTCATATTGTATCCCATATTGTATCTCATATTGAATCCCATATTGTATCCCATATTGTAGTCCATATTGTAGTCCATATTGTATCCCATATTGTATCCCATATTGTTGTCCATATTGTATCCCATATTGTAGTCCATATTGTAGCCCATATTGTATCCCATATTGTATCTCATATTGTATCTCATATTGAATCCCATATTGTAGTCCATATTGTAGTCCATATTGTATCCCATGTTCTAGCCCATATTGTAGTCCATATTGTATCCCATATTGTAGTCCATATTGTATCCCATATTGTAGTCCATATTGTAGCCCATATTGTCTCCCATATTGTATCCCATATTGTATCCCATATTGTAGTCCATATTGTATCCCATATTGTATCCCATATTGTATCTCATATTGTATCTCATATTGAATCCCATATTGTAGTCCATATTGTAGTCCATATTGTATCCCATATTGCCATATTGTAGCCCATATTGTAGTCCATATTGTAGTCCATATTGTAGTCCATATTGTATCCCATATTGTAGTCCATATTGTAGCCCATATTGTCTCCCATATTGTATCCCATATTGTAGTCCATATTGTAGTCCATATTGTATCCCATATTGTAGTCCATATTGTATCCCATATTGTAGCCCATATTGTATCCCATATTGTATCCCATATTGTATCCCATATTGTAGTCCATATTGTAGCCCATATTGTCTCCCATATTGTATCCCATATTGTATTCCATATTGTAGTCCATATTGAATCTCATATTGTATCACATAATGAATCCCATATTGTATCCCATATTGTATCCCATATTGTAGTCCATATTGTAGTCCATATTGTATCCCATATTGTATCCCATATTGTATCCCATATTGTAGTCCATATTGAATCTCATATTGTATCTCATAATGAATCCCATATTGTATCCCATATTGTATCCCATATTGTATCCCATATTGTATCCCATATTGTAGTCCATATTGTATCCCATATTGTAGTCCATATTGTATCCCATATTGTAGTTCATATTATATCCCATATTGTATCCCATATTGTATCCCATATTGTATCCCATATTGTATCCCATATTGTAGTCCATATTGTAGTCCATATTGTATCCCATATTGTAGCCCATATTGTAGCCCATATTGTATCCATATTGTAGCCCATATTGTATCCCATATTGTAGCCCATATTGTAGCCCATATTGTAGCCCATATTGTATCCCATATTGTAGCCCATATTGTAGCCCATATTGTGTCTCATATTGTATCTCATATTGAATCCCATATTCTATCCCATATTGTATCCCTTATTGTATCCCATATTGTATCCCATATTGTAGTCCATATTGTATCCCATATTGTAGTCCATATTGTATCCCATATTGTAGTTCATATTGTATCCCATATTGTATCCCATATTGTATCCCATATTGTAGTCCATATTGTATCCCATATTGTATCCCATATTGTATCCCATATTGTAGTCCATATTGTATCCCATATTGTATTCCATATTGTATCCCATATTGTATCCTATATTGTATCCCATATTGTAGTCCATATTGTAGTCCATATTGTAGTCCATATTGTATCCCATATTGTATCCCATATTGTATCCCATATTGTAGCCCATATTGTAGCCCATATTGTATCCCATATTGTAGCCCATATTGTATCCCATATTGTAGCCCATATTGTAGCCCATATTGTAGCCCATATTGTATCCCATATTGTAGCCCATATTGTAGCCCATATTGTATCCCATATTGTAGCCCATATTGTCTCCCATATTGTATCCCATATTGTATCTCATATTGTATCCCATATTGTATCCCATATTGTATCCCATATTGTAGTCCATATTGTATCTCATATTGTATCCCATATTGTATCCCATATTGTAGCCCATATTAGCCAAGAAATAGACAGACTCAGTACGGTGTGCATTATCTGTCAGGAAGTAAATTCCATCCAGTGCCTCATGACGTGCAGTCAGTTGTGATGGACATTAAATAAACAGTACATTGGTCCATAGCCCTGTTCCTCTATCCACCACGGCTGTCTGATAGGATCATCAAATGTTACTGGAAAGACATGCAGGAGAAACAGAAAAGAAAGGAAAGACTTGAGAGTGATAGGAAAGAGACCGGGGCAGAGGTGAGCTCATGGGATGGTAACGGTTGACAAGCAGAGGAGATAATGACTTGTACTAATGGAACAGTTTCTCGTGCTGCTGTTTTGCATAAATTACAACAATTAATAAAATGTAACTTAATTTTTTTTCTTGAATGATGTTGTTAAACTTCCTTTACCTTACCAGACCCTGACCAACACACACACACACACACACACACACACACACACACACACACACACACACACACACACACACACACACACACACACACACACTTGTCCACTCAGCTACCCTCAGACCCCTGTCCCGGACCCCCAGCCATGCAGACACACCCCTCCGGGCCTCATCAATATTGTAGTTGGTACTTAACGGACAAAACACAGTAAAGACCGTGCCCAAGGCACCTGGGGAAGATGGGATAAGGGGGTCCTGCCCCAGAAAAACACCAGAAGATGTTCACCCCTCACACACATGCATGTTTATGATAGTAAGTGTGTCTGCAACTTCAGGATGCTTTGAGTTGCTGAGCAGGTGTCGTGGAAATGTCCTCTATTTACCAAATCATGAGAGCAAACCACACACAAGTCAGAGTTAGTTATCAAAGTCCATCTTTAATTATATGACCTCTATCACAACCCTGTGACTCTCAGATCAATTCAGTGTCTATCAATGAATTCTCTGAGAGTCCCTTACACATTGCAACTGAGATCCTTTATAGCAGAGACACACATATCCAGACAGCATAGGCATAATTTATCGTTCAGCTTTGTCTCCTAAACTATGTGCTTTTCTCAAACTCAGAACCATAAACAAATCCTCCATATCAACAGCCAGATATCAAATCCATCCTATCTTGACAAGATCACAGAGACACACTGACTGGCACACAGACATTGTGGAGCCAAGAGATACACGCTTGACCTCTCCCCTCTCTCCGGCCCAAGCAACTTAGTCTTGACATAGAACAGATACTGCAACCCCGCCACAGTACTATACAAACACATTCTGATGAGAAGTAACTTACAAACATATGATGAATATAAAACATCTTACATATGTTACCAACTAATTCTGATTATTCCCCAACACAGTTATATTGAATGTCATACAGATATAACAGAATCGATAAAAAACATGGAAATCAAATCAAATGTGATTTGTCACATACACATGGTTAGCAGATGTTAATGCGAGTGTAGCGAAATGCTTGTGCTTCTAGTTCCGACAATGCAGTAATATCCAAGTAATCTAACCTAACAATTTCACAACAACTACCTTATACACACAAGTGTAAAGGAATTAATAAGAATATGTACATAAAAAAATATATGAATGAGTGATGGTGTGCGGCATAGGCAAGATGCAGTAGATGGTATAGAGTACAGTATATACATATGAGATGAGTAATGTAGGGTATGTAAACTAATGAAAGAGGCATTGTTTAAAGTGGCTAGTGATACATTTATTACACACATTTTTCCATTATTAAAGTGGCTGGAGTTGAGTCAGTATGTTGGCAGCAGCCACTCAATGTTAGTAATGGCTGTTTAACAGTCTGATGGCCTTGAGATAGAAGCTGTTTTTCAGTCTCTCGGTCCCTGCTTTGATGCACCTGTACTGACCTCGCCTTCTGGATGATAGCGGGGTAAACAGGCAGTGGCTCGGGTGGTTGTTGTCCTTGATGATCGTTTTGGCCTTCCTGTGACATCGGGTGGTGTAGATGTCCTGGAGGGCAGGTAGTTTGCCCCCTGTGATGCGTTGTGCAGACCTCACTACCCTCTGGAGAGCCTGGCGGTTATGTGCAGAGCAGTTGCCATACCAGGCGGTGGTGCAGCATGAAAGGATGCTCTCGATTGTGCATCTGTAAAAGTTTGTGAGTGTTTTTGGTGACAAGCCAAATTTCTTCAGCCTCCTGAGGTTGAAAAGGTGCTGCTGCGCCTTCTTCACCACGCTGTCTGTGTGGGTGGACCATTTCAGTTTGTCCGTGATGTGTTCGCCGAGGAACTTAAAACTTTCTACCCTCTCCACCTGTCGATGTGGATAAGGGGGTGCTCCCTCTGCTGTTTCCTGAAGTCCACGATAAACTCCTTTGTTTTGTTGACAAGTTATGTTATGGCAAAGCGATCCCCTAGGAGAACTCCCCCCCCCATTCAGCTGAAAAGGTGGCGCAGGGAATTCAAAAATATTCTTTAGAAATATTTAACTTTCACATATTAACAAGTCCAATACCTCAAATGAAAGATAAACATCTTGTTCATCTATCCATCTATTCATCAGATTTTTAAAATGTTTAACAACGAAAACACAACATATATTTATGTTAGACCACCACCAAATCACAGGAAAAACGCAGCCATTTTTTTCCAGCCAAAGATAGAGTCACAAAAGCAGGATTAGAGATAAAATGAAAATCTTCATCAGATGACACTCATATGACATGTTACACAATACATTTATGTTTTGTTCGATAATATGCATATTTATATCCACAAATCTCGGTTTACATTGACACCATGTTCAGAAATGCCTCCAAAATATCCAGAGGAATTATAGAAAGCTACGCCAGATAACAGAAATACTCATCATAAACTTTGACTAAAGATACATGTTCTACATATAATTAAAGATACACTGGTTCTTAATGCAACCGCTGTGTCAGATTTTTTTTAAACGTTACGGAAAAAGCCTACCATGCAGTAATCTGAGACAGCGCTCAGACGTAAAAGTATTTCTCCGCCATGTTGGAGTCAACAGAAATACGAAATTACATCATAAATATTCCCTTACCTTTGATGATCTTTTATCAGGATGCAGTGCAAGGAGTCCTAGTTCCACAATAAATCGTTGTTTGGTTCCATAATGTCCAATACTAGTGTCCAATTAGCTGCATTTGCTACCACTTTCAGCTCACGTGCCCAAATGCTGACGCTGGTCCAGGACAACTCGCACGAAAACTTCAAAAATATATATTCCAGGTCGAATAAACTGGTCAAACTAAGTAGAGAATCAATCTTCAGGATGTTATTTTCATATATATCCAATGACGTTCCAACCGGATCATACGTTTTCAGCTGCAGCCAAATGGAACGACGATAGCACCCACAGAGAAATGCGCCACAGGGAAATTGCATTCTGTCGGGACAGTGACTATTTCCCCTCCCATTCGGTCAAAGTTCACACCAGAACCAGCTCCATTCCACGTTCTACTGAATGAGGACATCTAGTGGAAGGCATAGGAAGTGCTACCAGATCCATATCTTATTGGGAAAGGAAGGGGCGACGATGTCAAAGTTGACCCACATTCAGAATTTCACTTCTTGTTTGGAAGATTGCCTGCCCTATGAGTTCTGTTATACTCACAGACATAATTCAAACAGTTTTAGAAACTTCAGAGTGTTTTCTATCCAATTGTAATAATAATATGCGTATATTAGCAATCTAGGACAGAGTAGGATGCAGTTCACTATGGGCACGCAATTAATCCAAAGTGAAAATACTGCCCCCTATCCTCAACAAGTGAAAAGTTATTTTCCTGACACTACACTCTGAGGGCCCTCACCTCCTCCCTGTAGGCCGTCTCGTCGTTGTTGGTAATCAAGCCTACCACTGTAGTGTCGTCTGCAAACTTGATGATTTAGTTGGAGGTGTGCTGGCCACGCAGTCGTGGGTGAACAGGGAGTACAGGAGAGGGCTGAGAACGCACCCTTGTGGAGCCCCAGTGTTGAGGATCAGCGGGGTGGAGATGTTGTTACCTACCCTCACCACCTGGGGCGGCCCGTCAGGAAGTCCAGGACCCAGTTGCACAGAGCAGGGTCAAGACCCAGGGTCTCGAGCTTGATGACGAGTTTGGAGGGTACTATGGTGTTAAATGCTGAGCTGTAGTCGATGAACAGCATTCTCACATAGGTATTCCCCTTGTCCAGATGGGTTAGGGCAGTGTGTTTTATTGGAGAAAAAAGTCCATGTAGACTTGATTACTGATTACAGTTATTTTTTAATCATTGGATTATCAAGGGAACAAATGTAAATTAAGAAGTCCTTAGTCTGAGAAAGGCAGATACATATTTACAGTACCAGTCACCTACTCATTCAAGGGTTTTTCATTATTTGTATTAGTTTCTACATTTTAGAATAATAGTGAAGACATCAAAACTATGAAATAACTCATATGGAATCATATAGCAACCAAAAAAGTGTTAACCTCTTGAACCTCTGGGGGCAGTATTTCATTTTTGGATGAAAAACGTTCCCGTTTAAACAAGATATTTTGTCACGAAAAGATGCTTGACTATGCATATAATTGACAGCTTTGGAAAGAAAACACTCTGACGTTTCCAAAACTGCAAATATATTGTCTGTGAGTGCCACAGAACTAATGCTACAGGCAAAACCAAGATGAAATTTCATACAGGAAGTGAGCCAGATTTTTGAGGCGCTGTGTTCCAATGTCTCCTTATATGGCTGTGAATGAGCAAGGAGAGAGCCTACACTTTCTGTCGTTTCCCCAAGGTGTTTGCAGCATTGTGACATGTTTGTAGGCATATCATTGGAAAATTGACCATAAGAGACTACATTTACCAGGTGTCCGCTCGGTGTCCTCCGTCGAAACTATTGCGTAATCTCCAGGTGCGCACATTTTTCCATTTTGAACAGAGGAGAAACCAAACTGCCACGAGTGACTTATCATCGAATAGATATGTGAAAAACACCTTGAGGATTGATTCTAAACAACGTTTGCCATGTTTCTGTCGATATTATGGAGTTAATTTGGAAAAAGTTTGCGTTGTAATGACTGAATTTTCGGGGGGTTTTCTCAGCCAAACATGATGAACAAAACGGAGCGATTTCTCCTACACAAATAATCTTTTTGGAAAAACTGAACATTTGCTATCTAACTGAGAGTCTCCTCATTGAAAACATCCGAAGTTCCTCAAAGGTAAATGATTTTATTTGAATGCTTTTCTTGTTTTTGTGAAACTGTTGCCTGCTAAATGCTAGGCTTAATGCTATGCTAGCTATCAATACTCTTACACAAATGCTTATGTAGCTATGGTTGAAAAGCATTTTTTGAAAATCTGAGATGACAGTGTTGTTAACAAAAGGCTAAGCTTGTGAGCCAATATATTTATTTGATTTAATTTGCGATTTTCATGAATAGTTAACGTTGCGTTATGGTAATGAGCTTGAGGCTATAATTACGCTCCCGGATACGGGATTGCTCGTCGCAACAGGTTAAACAAATCAAAATATATTTTATATTTTATATTCTTCAAAGTAACAACTCTTTGACTCAAAGACAGCTTTTCACATACTTGGTATTCTCTCAACCAGCTGCACCTGGAATGCCTGGAGGTTGAGTGACTGTGGAGGCCAGGTCATCTGATGCAGCACTCCATCACTCTCCTTCTTGGTCAAAAATCCCTTACACTCTCTGGAGGTGTGTTAGGTCATTGTCCTGTTGAAAAACAAATGATAGTCCCAGGAAGCGCAAACCAGATAGACTGGCGGATCGCTGCAGAATGCTGTGGTAGCCATGCTGGTTAAGTGTGCCTTGAATTCTAAATAAATCACTGACAGTGTCACCAGCAAAGCACCCCCACACCATCACACCTCCTCCTCCATGCGTCACGGTGGGACCTACACATGTAGAAATCATCCGTTCACCTACTCTCTCTCACAAAGCCACAGCGGTTGGAAACAAAAATCTCCAATTTGGACTCATCAGGCCAAAGGACAGATTTCCTGTCTAATGTCCATTGCTTGTGTTTCTTGGCCCAAGCAAATCTTCTTCTTATTGGTGTCCTTTAGTAGTGTTTTTTTTTGCAGAAATTTGACCATGGAGACCTGATTCACGCAGTCTCCTCTGAACAGTTGATGTTGAGATGTGTCTGTTACTTGAACTCTGTGAAGCATTTATTTGGGCTGCAATTTCTGAGCCTGGTAACTCTAATGAACTTATCCACTGCAGCAGATGTAACTCTGGGTCTTCCTTTCCTGTGGCGGTCCTCATGAGAGCCAGTTTCATCATAGCACTTAATGGTTTTTGCAACAGCACTTGATGAAACTTTCAAAGTTCTTAACATTTTCCAGATTGACTGACCTTCATGTCTTAAAGTAATAATGATCTATCATTTCTCTTTGCTTATTTGAGCTGTTCTTGCCATAACATGTAGTTGGTATTTTACCAAATAAGGCTATCTTCTGTAAACCACCCCTATCTTGTCACAACACAACTGATTGGCTCAAACGCATTAAGAAGGAATGAAATTACACAAAATAACTCTAAACAAGGCACACCTGTTAATTTAAATGCATTCCAGGTGACTACCTCATGAAGTTGATTGAGAGAATGCCAAGAGTGTGAAAAGCTGTCATCATGGCAAAGGGTGGCTGCTTTGAAGAATCTCAAATATAAAATATATTTTGATGTGTTTAGCAATTTTTTGGTTACTACATGATTCCATATGTGTTATTTCATAGTTTTGATGTCTTCACTATTCTTCTATAATGTAGAAAAAAGTTACAATTAATACAAATCTTGGAATGAGTAGGTGTGTCCAAACTTTTGACTGGTACTGTATATTCTGAGAGAGAGAGAGAGGGGGAGAGAGCGAGAGAGAGAGAAAGAGAAGTAAGGATATGTTTGTCCAGTGAAACACAGCAACCCCTGCCTCTCTATCACTCTGTCAGCAGTATTGGCTCAGTTAACAAAATCAATAAGGCTACGTGTCTGTGAGTGTGACTGAGCGTGTGTGAGTGTGTGTGAATCCAGGCAGGTGAGAGAGTAGAACAGACTCCCCAAGCAGGGCGTCCCTTCACACACATCAATTATTGAGGCGTAAGGACATGGGGAGCACCCCAGGGGTCAGGGGTCACACACCATTACTCCCTGGTCTTTCAGGGGCGCTCGACTGGAAGGGAAGAGAACGGAGTGCTCTCCGCCCCGCCGAGGATCAACGTCCAGGCCCTGAGTGTTGGCTCTGGGGTGAGGCCCTGACTCCCAACCACCACACACACATGGGCACACACACACACCAACTAATGCAAGTCTTGGTGCCGTAGACCAGTGAAATCACTTCTGTTCTGGAAGGGAGGTTTCTTCCCAGCTTGCTTGGAAATTGGGAAATGTACATTTTTGCTTTCTCATACGGTAAAACTGAATGTTTTTTAAACGTTCTTAGAACGGAACATACATTTTTAGGTTGCAGGGAGGTTCTGAGAACAGATTAATACGGTTCCTTGAAAGTTTTCCTGGGAGGTTTTATTAACTTTCTGAGAATGGAAATTATAGGTTATTTGAAGGTGATTAATTTACTTTCTGAGAACATGTTTCAAAAATACTTTTAATATCACACCTAGCTTGGTTAACTTTTTGAACTCCAAGCACAGATAGAACACATGGACATGTATTGGCTTAGGCATTAATTAAACACATTTCTTTTTTATTCTGCCATGGCGTCAGTGAGATTCCAAACCTGTTTTTTGTTCTCTATCCATGGAATTTGTCCCAACGCGCCACCAGGACAAAGCTAGCATGTCATGTTTTTTTTACTTATACAAAGCGGTCTATTCAGTCTATTCAAACAGACCCCATTTCAAAGGAAACAAGCACTCATTAAGATCAGGTGAGGCCAATTAGTGGGCGTGACCAACACACCTGAACACACTTAACAAGATAGAGGATAAAGATAGATTTGTCAATGCTGAGAACAGAATGTATGTTTTAAATAACATTCTTAGAACGCTCTCTGAACGCTACTAAAGGTTTCTTTTGTTTTTTATGGGAAGTTTTTTTTACGTTCTCTAAACAATTTGAGGAACAATCATGAGGAAACCGGTAGGAAACGTGCTAGCAGGTTTGCTTTTAGGGAGTTTTCTTTGCCACAATGCTGCTGATTGCTCATTGAGGGTCTGTGACAACAGTTGATGTAAAAATAAGCATACATTTGATTCATTAACTGTACTTTCAAACAAAAAACCTATTCCGATGGGCATATTCTGCCCGAGACCAAAATCCACTTCCCGTTAAACCTTCTCTCCATCCCCCCCAACCTATCACTTTTCCCACCTCACCCACTTCTCACCCCTCTTCCAACTCTGGCTGGCTGCATTAAAGGTGAGGGGGCAAGGCAGGGAGGTCTGGCTGATGCATTTAGCGTTAAAGAGCCAGGGAGGCAGGCAGGCTGAGCCCAGCAGCGTGTAGCCTAGCTAGCTGCTTGTGTCTGGGACAGGCCTCATGAAATATTAACAGCCAGTGTCCCTTCTAGGAGCTGGCTCGCTCATTCTTGGTGGTGGGGAGCACCATTAATATTTTACATTGCAATCTACTGCTTGACAAACTCTCCCACATGATTGGCTAAAAGCGTTCCCAGCCCCTCTCGCTTAACAGCCACCCCTCCTCCCCTCTACGTTTTTTTTCTTCCCTTCTTCTTCTTTTAAACAAATTTAATTTGTGGGTGAATTAATAACGCCTGGTGATTTTGGCTACCCCTTCACTAACGGGGCCCTCCTGGGGCCAGGGTGGTCCCACTGAATGAAGTGGCATCCATTTTTTATGAAGAGCAGGTTATCGTATTTAACCAGCTTAAAACAGGCAGCAAGTGAGGAGATGGTTGCAGCAGAGAAACAAGGCACCCCTGTTCTCTTCTTCTGTTCCCCTCATTTACGCCCCTCCCTACTCTGACCCTGTCTACTTTACTTTCCACAGAAAAACAACCATTCTGCCCAGACACCCACCGGCCAACCACAACCATTACTGTACTGTACCCCCCCCCCCCCCCCCAACCCATTAACCTGGTTAGGACTGAGTGCTGACCCTTAACCAGGTGTGGTGTTCCTCTCTCTCTCTTCCTCTCTCTATTCCTTTCTTTCACTCTCTATCTCTCTCTTCCTCTCTCTCTTCCTCTCTCTCTTCCTCGCTTCCGCTCTCGCTCTCTCTCTCGCTCTCTCTCCCTCACTTGTTCTGTTTTTCTCTCTCTTCTCTCTCTGTCCATGTCTCTCTCTCTCTGGGCCTCTTTGTTATCTTACTCACTATTTCGTCTCATGTAACTATTCAGCCTGGGCTCCTTTATAGGCTTGATAAATGCTTAAAGACCAGATATGATATGTTAGCTACATTCCTTTGGGCTCTGGTGAGGGGAAGCTCACTGCACTGAGTACTCTCTTCACACACACTCTGGCTCAGACAAGTTCCACTTTCTAACCTCTGTTAATGGGACATAAATTCAACCAAAATGACAATGGAGTAGAGTGGAATGGTTGCCAGACACTGATCTAAGGTCATTTTTATGTATCTTTCCCCCTAAGGGTTCAGATTTGGGCTGGTTAAGCTGATTCTAGATCTGTGTTTGTCAAGGGCATCATCTTAGATCAACACAGAAGCCCATCAGTCAAACTAACCAGCTTGGACAAGAGGAAAGAGGGGATGAAATAAGGACATCCTCCATACATTCAGCCATCAGAGCTACAGCAAGGTTAGACTCAGTAAGAGGTTTGCATTTGTAGGGCTATAACTAAATAGTATGGTTTAACCCTGTGTTAATCATATAGTCTACATCCTCCGTGCCTTTGTTTCCTTGTGAGTCTTCCAGTCTATTGGAGGTAAGCCAGTCGACCCTCCAGAGACAAGGAGCCTTGCAATGTAACTGACCTTCAAGGCCTTGGGAGCCTGTTAGTCTGCTACCATATGGTCTAGGTTGTTAGCTGGGGGGACAGTGTTAGAATGACCCCACCCCCCCCCAATAAGAAAAGGAATGTCTGATTAACATATACTGTATATTGGGGTGCCCACTGTGATTTAAGGAGGGAGAGTCTCCTCTGCTGTATAACTACTATGTTCATACAAAGTCTGGGGGTTCAGGGTTAGAACAGCTTTTAATTTAATTTAATTATTTCTTGAATATTAAAACATGCAATCTTCCTCCATTGAAGCTGCTCAACATTTACATTACATTAAGTCATGTAACAGACTTCCATCTAGAGCGACCTACAGGAGCAACCAGGGTCAAGCGCCGCGCCCAAGGGCACATCAACCAATCTCCTACATTGTAAAAAACGGGGACCCGAACCAGCGACCTATCAACCACCGGCCTAAGTTCCCAAACACCAGGCCACCAACCATCCAAGATACCCCCACAGTTCCCCGAGAGCTGCCCCTCAACCACCCCCCTGGAAATGACAAAAAACTCTCTCCAAGCCACCTCCCCCAATGCACCAACAACCAACAAAATGAACAAAACATATATGCATGTGTACACACGTACAAGCTTCAGCCTCAGGATAACAGGCATTAGATGTGACAACATTACCCTTCAGTGTCATTCAAACATACTTATTTTTTGTTTATTTTTACCTTTATCTTTGACCGTCATTCTATTTCCACCTAGCAACTTCTCTCCCGCTTGTCTCCAGTTCCACATCCCAACCCCCAGTTTCCCTCAGTCCATCCCACCTATCTCTGCTGGCCACCCTCTTCGGATTTCTACACGCCATATAAGTTTCAACTATGCTGTGATGTTTAACATACAATTTGAATCTATCTAATCAAAGAGATTCCACAGATTGAGAGTTGAAGATAAGTACTTTTACTGAGAGTATTAGTATATTAGTGGTTGACTGACCAGGTCTCTCCAGATCTCCTAGCAGTGCTATTTCTAGGTTAAATTTTACATTAATGTTATACTTTTTCAGCCATTCCTGAACCTGAGACCAGAAACAGGCTACTTGAGGGCAATACCAGAACATATGGTCAATTGAGTCTGTATCATCGTAACAAAATCTGCAGAGCTGCAATGACTGTCTGCACCAAATATTCAACATTTAGTTTGTGGCAAGAGTTCTGTACGATATTTTTAGCTGAAAAGCACAAAGTATTGAACCTTCATTTTATATATCAACTCATGCACCCAGTGCCATGGAATCGGTAGATCACAAATCTCTTCCCAGCTATTTTGCAATCTGTATTGCACAGCTGTCAACATCCTGGTCCTCAAATCAAACTGGTGTACTTTCCTATTTATGAGTATAACAGCTTTAATATTTCAGATAGATTGTGGCTTCTATCAATGTAATTGTCTGCATCAATGTAATTCTTTGAAAAGTATCCAGCTTTGATTTATATTTGCCATATATTTTTCAACTGTGCTGTGATGTTTCACAAGTTCTGAACCTTTCTATTCTCATAGTTTTGACAGATTGTAAATTAAAGATGAACATTTTTACTAAGAGTATTTTTATATTATTGATCGAATGACTATGGCTTTTCAAGTCACCCAGCAGTGCTAATAGCAGAGTTCCTGTAGCTTTAGCGTAAGGCGTTTATGTGTATCAGGTCAGGCGGAGTCAGGCGGAGTCAGGCGGAGTCAGGCGGAGTCAGGCGCAGGACACAGAGATGAGTAATACACGTAACTTTACTCATAACAACAAATATCCCCAGAAGGAAAATAATCAAACTCACAAATGATACCAATTTACAATGAACAAACACGCACAAAACCATGGGGGAAACAGAGGGTTAAATAAGGAACAGTTAATTATGGGAATGGAAACCAGGTGTGTACAATGAAGAGAAAAAAAATGGAAAATGACAAGTGGATCGATGGCGGCTAGAAAACCGGTGACAAGGAGAGGGACCAACTTTGGCGGAAGTCGTGACATTTAGGTAAATGTTGGGATTTTTCAGCTCTTCCTGAACCTGCAACCAAAGTTGGTTGCCTGCAACCAAAATAAATCTACATATGAGCATAACCAAAACAACTGATTTAAGGATTTAAGTCTCTTCGCAGCAAAATCTGCAGAGCTAGCGCAGTGGCCATTTAAAACAAATGGAACTGGAACTGTTCTCAGCTATTTTCATACATATCCATTATTAGAACCCTTCCCCTTGTTGCTATTGTGTCACCTGAGGAGAAAAAACACAGGTGAGGCACGTGATGCATTTCTTAGTACCCTTCTCCTCTTTACCACCTGTAAATGCTGCCTGACTGACTGCTGGGATGGGGAGTAGTGAACAAAGTCACTGGCACCCTCCCAATGACTGTGCACACATTGTTGTGTAGTGTTGGGATGGGGGTAAAAAGAAATTAACAAAGCCAGACAGAGTATGGGAATACTGAAACTGTGGGAAATGGGAGTGGGACTTATTCTGCCAGCGGGCAGCAGTACCCTCATCATCTGCCATCAGACTCAATCAGGCCTGCTCCTCTCCTCTCATCTTCTCTCCTCCTCCTCTCATCTTCTCTCCTCTCCTCTTCTACGCTCTCCTCCATACCTGTCGTTCCATGGCGGGCGTCTGTTAAATGATGCAGGAGCAGTCAGACAGAACTCTCACATGGGAAAGCCAATGGCACGTAAAAACAAGTGGGCAGGATGAACATCCTTCTGCCTACTCAGCAGGGCCAGAGAGGGGGCCTGGAGAGAGGCTTTATCCCTGGGAGAAGACACAAAGTTTTGTCGGAAAGGACGGAGAGAAAGAGGGAGGAGGGGAGGAGGCAGTGAGAGGTGGAAGTGGCTTCTTGTGTACCTGTGTGAGATGAGACGTGCAGTGGAAAAACGTCAACACCCCCCCCCCATGGTACCCCTCTTTGTCACTTCCCCCCCCTTCCCCCCTCCGAACACCTCCTCTCTAGCTTCCTTCCCCTCTACCCCCGCACATCTAACCTAACTCTAACCTCTTAGCTACATACAGCGCTGTGCTGTGCTTTAATCCACACTCACATAACAAAAGGCTGTTCCCTGTAGAGCTGGCCAGGCAAGGCAAATCCTGGCTCTGTTAGTACCTGAGAGTCAGCTTCATCCATGCAGAAAATATACACTCACACAGAGACAGAGTCGTACACACAGAAAGGCACACACGAACATGTACAAGTACGCACATGCACACACAAACACACACACTCGCACACACATACACACACACACACGCACGCACGCACGCATGCACGCACACACACACACACACACACACACACACACACACACACACACACAGTCTCACACACACCAGTGCATTTCATAACATCCGTGCTTTAAAGGACAAGGCCGGTGGGAGAGTGAGTGAGCGAGAATCGATGGGGAAGCTGTGTCTCTGTCAGCGAGGTGAAGTGAGCGGGGGCTCTGCTCCCTCCCTGCCCCTTGCTCTACAGGGCCTAACACAGTCACTCAGCCAGAAGACAGACATACACACACATAGTGGAACACACACAGAGTGAAGGCACACACAGTGTGAAGGCAAACACACACACAGCGCAAAGACACAAACAGAGCAAAGGAAAAAACAAACAGAGCAAACACTTACGGCATAAAGACACATACAGCACTAACACACACACACACAGCACAAAGACACACAAACAAACATAGTGTAGATACACTGCACCTGACATATGCACAAACACAAACATCCACACAAGACATAAACAAACAGGTCTCTATTCTGCAATTCCATTGTGCCTACATACACTCCCCTCCATATGTATTTGGACAAGTTAACATTTTAAATGTGTCTATATACTCCAGAATTTGTGATTTGAGATCAAATGTTTCACATGAGGCGACAGTACAGAATATCATAGTTTATTTAAGGGTAATCCCATACTTATCTGATTTACCGTTTAGAAATTAAAGCACTTTATGTATCTAATCCCGAGTAGATTAGATGTTTCTGAACACTTTTAAATTAATCCAGATAATGCCAAGATTAAACTTTTTAATTTTTAATTTTTAATCCATGTAATTTCAGCATGACATCCCTGGTTGCTCTGAAATCATTTCTGTAGTTTGAAACAGATAAGATTGGCAACAACAGTAACACTTTACAGTAAGGTTACATTGGTAAAGGGCTTATAAAGGGTTTGTAATTATGTTATTAACAGCTATTTAATCATTTGTAAATGCATTATAAACCATTAATCAATTGGTTATAACAAATTGGTCAAAATAGGGTGATAACCAGTCAGTGCTTGCCAAATAGTGAGACACTATTTACCTCCAGCTATTAATAATTTCTAAATGCACTTACAAATGCATATACGGTTGTCATGAGAATTTTCTCTTAAAAAAAAAAAAGTAGTTGTCCTCTAGGCCACTAAGTCTTTCCTAACCTGCAGTGTTTCCTAACCTACTCTACCACCTGGTGTTTCCTAACCTGCTCTACCACCTGGTGTTTTCTAACCTACTCTACCACCTGGTGTTTCCTAACCTGCTCTACCACCTGGTGTTTCCTAACCTACTCTACCACCTGGTGTTTCCTAACCTACTCTACCACCTGGTGTTTCCTAACCTGCTCTACCACCTGGTGTTTCCTAACCTGCTCTACCACCTGGTGTTTCCTAACCTGCTCTACCACCTGGTGTTTCCTAACCTACTCTACCACCTGGTGTTTCCTAACCTACTCTACCACCTGGTGTTTCCTAACCTGCTCTACCACCTGGTGTTTCCTAACCTGCTCTACCACTTGGTGTTTCCTAACCTGCTCTACCACCTGCTGTTTCCTAACCTGCTCTATCACCTGGTGTTTCCTAACCTACTCTACCACCTGGTGTTTCCTAACCTGCTCTACCATCTTTCCTCCCTGTTGGCACATGGCTCGGCCCATGTGTCAATATTGCTGCATATCTAAACAATGACTTGGGTAAGATTAGTAAATTATCCTTATGTCTGACATGATCATTTTCCACATGTCCAAGTCTTCCTGGGGCGTTCGTTCTTGGCTATTCTGTAACAATTCTCTGTCAATTGTCTTATCTACTTTTAAGATTTATCTGTGCTGCTTTGTATGGTTTTAAATGCCTATGTGCTTGTCTGTGCAAATAGTAACCTTTCTCTGCTTTCTTATTTCGCAGGCTCTAGTCAATGCTACTATTTTGGCCTGCTGTGCAGAATAATTTCTGGGCAATGGTTCAGTGTCTAACACCTTAGTTCCTGAAACCAACTAAACTTTCATTCCCCTTTTAGTTAGGGTAACAACTACTTCCAACAAAAACATCATATCTCTTCCTAGCGAATTTACTAACCATACACTTAAAAATAAAAAATAAAATACCTGCCTCCCCTCCTAACTTTTCATATTTTTAAACCAATGGAGCTGACAGTCTCTCCATGAATTAATATCCTAAATCTAAGCAAACCAAATTCTCTTCCCCTTTTATTCTTATTCTGTCTTTTCTGTCTGTCACGTTATTATTTCTGTCCCCCATTTCTCGGGAGAGCCTTACACTCTGCCATCTAATCCTGTTTATATTTGAACTATGCTGGTCTCCACTCAGTAACTGTTATCTACCCATTCTGTGTCACTTCTATCTTCTCTCCTCCTGCTACTCCCAAACCATCAAGGTCTCAGCAGTGGGGGGGGGGGGGGGGGGGGGGGCTTCTCCATCTGCCCTTTCCTTCTATCTGTCTGTCGCTCTTTCTTACAACAGTCAGTATCAAATATGGGTTCTGTTTCTAAATATTGACTAAATGTCTCACTGTCTCCCTGTCTGCACTCATGGATTTTTTGAAAAATCAACATGTCTATGGTAGTAATCTCTAAGATTATTACATAGTTGATAAAGCTTATCTCGATACTCTCAATGATCCTGGATCACCACAGATGTCATATATCCCTGTCCTGTTGGCTTAGAATATGTCCTAAATACTTAATATAAGTCTACCATTATTAAACTTGTTCTTGCTAACTTTATAACCTAATACAACAACAAACTATAATAATATTATTGTATAAATTTCACGGTCTTGTTGTGTTACATTTCTAACACCGCATACAACAACAGCTGACTCCCTAAGGGAAAATATAACTTTTTTAACTAAACATTATTTAAGCCAAAATAGTGGGAGTTTCAAAATAACCTTATGGCAGTTTTTTATAAACCCACCTTCGCCACATATTTAACCCATAATTCTCCATGAGAGTATTGTATAAAATACTACTACTGGTCAAAAGATAAAACAAAGTTTCAAATAACATAATCAGATCAAAATCACTACTGAAACCCTCCACAAAGAAAAATGATTGTACCCTTATTACCATAGGAAGAGAGACTTAAGGAAGCCTGCCCTTAGTCAAAGGCTATGCCCTTTCTTTCTTCTCATTGGTTCAAATGACAAATATGTCAAAGAACTATAAACTCCATCATAATTATCAATTACACAAATTACCTTAAAATCAGTATCACAAATTACCTTAAATTCATTATCCAAATGGACCTCCCATGAGGCTGATCAGACCACAAAGGAAAGCCATGATAGATGTCAAAAGTCATACCACCATTTCAAAGTAGTGTTTCTTACTATATTAGACAAATTAAAGAAAAAACACCAAACATTTTATACATGTTGTATCCCAGGTTCCCAGAACATTCCTTTATCAAAATAATTCACGTGCTTAATTAATACTCAGAAAATAAAAATGTCATGTGTGTGTGTACCCCTTTAAGATATCGTGGCTCTAGGAAAAATGGAAATCTCCTCAAACTCAAAGGAACCCCTAGGTTAAAAACAAACAAAACATTTCCAGGCCTTTTCAATTTGGTAGAAATATGCCTCTGTCTCACTTGCTCCCTCCAAGATTACAGCCCCAGAAAACAATTCCAAAGAGAGACAATGACACACTCCTTTTCCCAGAAAAAAAACCACAACCACTTGGTCAGCATTTCATTATACAACACCGATTCAGAAACCCAAACGTTGACTACAAACAAAACCTAATAATAATGCTAATTCCATTGTACTCCCTCCAATCATTAGTTTTAAACTTCCTCAGTGGTCATCTGTACTTAATTGAACATGCGCTACCCTTGGGTACAATACTGTACTTTAAATCTATGAAATTCCCCTAATTAACATATTACTTGACTGATTTTGCCCAAGCTTTCTTTACAACATTAAAACCCATTCAGTCTGTCTGCAACCAGTCTCTCAAAGTGCTTGATAGGAAGCCCCAAAGCCATCATCACTGTTACATTCTCAAAAAGCTTGAGCTCCTGAATTGGAAAAATCTTATGCAATACACTGATGGATGTCTTGTATTCAAGATTCTAAATGTCCAGGTTCCCCCTCCACTCAGTACTTTTGTTGAACAGAAAACCCAAACCTTGTGGCAGCAGATCCACAAGGTCCCCCATGAGAGATGACTGTATAGTTCCCTTAAGGAAAAGCACCTTTAGTCAATCTGCCTTTGTTCCACGTAATGGAAACAGATTATAATGTTAGAATAAATTAACTTCCCGCTCAAATTCACTGGTGTTACTTAAACAATAAAACCAAAAACAATAACCAGAAACTACCACGAATCGTAAAAGTTTGAACGATTCAGACCTGAATCGCTTACCGCCAAATATAGCCCAGGAAGCACAACTTACTCACCTATTCTTACCAGTAGGTGAAATATAACCCCTACTCAAACAACGTTCTGCCTTACCTCTATCGTAAGATTAAAACAAAATGTACAACTTTCTCTTCTCTTTCTGCTTCACACTTATGAAATGTCCAAGACTTTAAAAGTAACATGTAATTCACTAAATGTATAACATACATCAGTCAACCCTTTAGAATAAAAACATTTAGGTGGACACAACTCTATCGCCATTACCTATCTGCAATAGATTTAGGTAACTTTATCTTCTGTGATTCAGTTATTTAAATACGACTCCTGTCCTCAATACGTTATTCCAGCAGACCATTTAGGCAACAGACAACGTATTACATTGAAATCGCCTCGCTATTATTTTGAATGAATTAGTCTTTCAATTTAACCTAAACAAGTTATTAAAACGTTCAGTTTATATCTTAAACAAACATTAACGACCATATCTTTCCAGGCAAAAAATACCAATAGTTGAATCACAATCAGAAACACAGACTTTAGTCAATTGGTGCATAGGCTGGGAAACGAACCCGAGTCTCCCGCTTTGGACCACCAAAGCTATTGAAATGACAAAGACTCTTCACAAATAACCCTATTTATAATTGTCTATAGTCATAAAATCAAGCACATATTACTGAGACAATTTCCAGAAAATAGCCCTAATTTAAAGGTCCAAGCATTTCTCCGGCGATGATTCTCATTAATCTCGCTCTAGTTGTCTCTGCCTCTCTCTTCCTCTCCCGATTGTCACGCCTGTCCTTCCCCTTATGTTTGCAATTTCAGTGGTTGTGTCCTACTCGGTCATAATGTTTACAGGGAGTCTTACACTCCTGGACTAAATGTCCCATCTCATAGCAATTGAAACATTTTCTATGGTCTGATCCTGTCCATTTTTCCCTTCTCTCTTAGGTCCCTTCCCCTTTAAGCCTCCTTTGTGCTTATCTACAATCACCCCGATAGTTACTGTTAGATGCTCTGCTCCTCTCTGTTCTCTCTTTCTACAGTCTCTGTGATTATGGCCTACTTTTTTGCAGTGTTTACACGGTGCCTCACAATTTGTTTAATCATTGTTTCCACTTTTTCTATATTTAAACGTCCATCAAATTTGTACTTCTTCCTCCATTTCGGGCCAAAATATATGTTCCTTTTATCTTTTCCCTGCATATATTTCTCGTCTCCTATTAATTCCGGAATCCCCTTAGAGGATTTACTACCCATGTTTATTCAATTACTATTATTGTTATTATGCTTCTTCTCACAATCTATGTGTATGTGCTTTTTACCTTCTATGTGTGTGTGCTTTCTACCATTATTATCCTTAACCTATGTTGATAAATACCTCCCGTTAATCTTTCCTAGAATTTTAGAATAATTATCTGTATGAATCCTGATAAATGATTTAGATCTCACACGTATACAACTACAAGCTCTACTTATTTTCATGTTGTTCCTTGTGACTTTTGACTGATCAATATATCTACAGTGCCTTGCGAAAGTATTTGGCCCCCTTGAACTTTGCGACCTTTTGCCACATTTCAGGCTTCAAACATAAAGATATAAAACTGTATTTTTTTGTGAAGAATCAACAACAAGTGGGACACAATCATGAAGTGGAACGACATTTATTGGATATTTCAAACTTTTTTAACGAATCAAAAACGGAAAAATTGGGCGTGCAAAATTATTCAGCCCCTTTACTTTCAGTGCAGCAAACTCTCTCCAGAAGTTCAGTGAGGATCTCTGAATGATCCAATGTTGACCTAAATGACTAATGATGATAAATACAATCCACCTGTAATAGTCTCAGAGGTCCGTTAAAAGCGCAGAGAGCATCATGAAGAACAAGGAGCACACCAGGCAGGTCCGAGATACTGTTGTGAAGAAGTTTAAATCCGGATTTGGATACAAAAAGATTTCCCAAGCTTTAAACATCCCAAGGAGCACTGTGCAAGCGATAATATTGAAATGGAAGGAGTATCAGACCACTGCAAATCTACCAAGACCTGGCCGTCCCTCTAAACTTTCAGCTCATACAAGGAGAAGACTGATCAGAGATGCAGCCAAGAGGCCCATGATCACTCTGGATGAACTGCAGAGATCTACAGCTGAGGTGGGAGACTCTGTCCATAGGACAACAATCAGTCGTATATTGCACAAATCTGGCCTTTATGGAAGAGTGGCAAGAAGAAAGACATTTCTTAAAGATATCCATAAAAAGTGTAGTTTAAAGTTTGCCACAAGCCACCTGGGAGACACACCAAACATGTGGAAGAAGGTGCTCTGGTCAGAAACCAAAATTGAACTTTTTGGCAACAATGCAAAACGTTATGTTTGGCGTAAAAGCAACACAGCTGAACACACCATCCCCACTGTCAAACATGGTGGTGGCAGCATCATGGTTTGGGCCTGCTTTTCTTCAGCAGGGACAGGGAAGATGGTTAAAATTGATGGGAAGATGGATGGAGCCAAATACAGGACCATTCTGGAAGAAAACCTGATGGAGTCTGCAAAAGACCTGAGACTGGGACGGAGATTTGTCTTCCAACAAGACAATGATCCAAAACATAAAGCAAAATCTACAATGGAATGGTTCAAAAATAAACATATCCAGGTGTTAGAATGGCCAAGTCAAAGTCCAGACCTGAATCCAATCGAGAATCTGTGGAAAGAACTGAAAACTGCTGTTCACAAATGCTCTCCATCCAACCTCACTGAGCTCGAGCTGTTTTGCAAGGAGGAATGGGAAAAAATTTCAGTCTCTCGATGTGCAAAACTGATAGAAAGCGACTTACAGCTGTAATCGCAGCAAAAGGTGGCGCTACAAAGTATTAACTTAAGGGGGCTGAATAATTTTGCACGCCCAATTTTTCAGTTTTTGATTTGTTAAAAAAGTTTGAAATATCCAATAAATGTCGTTCCACTTCATGATTGTGTCCCACTTGTTGTTGATTCTTCACAAAAAAAATACAGTTTTATATCTTTATGTTTGTAGCCTGAAATGTGGCAAAAGGTCGCAAAGTTCAAGGGGGCCGAATACTTTCGCAAGGCACTGTATCTCAGCCGCAAATAATTATCTTATTATTCTATGTGTGTGCTTTTAAAACTCAGATTAAATTACTTCTATGTGTATCTCTTAATCTATGTGTATCACAATCAATGTGTATCACAACCTATGTGTATGTCACTACTCTCTATGTGTGTGCTCACACTCTATGCTCACCTTCTCACGTTCCCTGTGTGTGCTTCTTCTCATCACAATCTATGTGTATGTGCTATTAATCTCTGTGTGCGCTTTTCCTTTCTTGAAACTTTATCTATAGATGTCACGCCCTAGGCTTTTTATTCTCTATTTATTCTCTATTTTGGTTAGGCCAGGGTGTGACTAGGGTGGGCATTATATGTTCATTTTCTATGTTTTTGATTTCTGTGTTGTTTGGCCAGGTGTGGTTCTCAATCAGGGACAGCTGTCTATCGTTGTCTCTGATTGAGAACCATACTTAGGTAGCTCTTGCCCACATGGGTTTTGGTGGGTAGTTATTTTCTGTTTAGTGTGTTTTGCACCTGACGGAGCTGTTTCGGTTGTTTCTTTTGTTCCTTGTTGTATTTAGTGTGCAGTTTATGAAAATAATGATGAACACTTACCACGCTGCGTCTTGGTCCTCACCTTCTTCCACCAACGGTCGTTACAATAGAGGTGTCTTTCGATCGGACATTAGGTCTCACACGTATACAACTATAAGCTATAGCCCAGGGTTTGTAAAGTCCTAGTTAACAGCCTATTTTTTTGTTGTTCCTTGTGATTTTGACTCGTTAATATCTCGTATCTCACCCCGCTATATTAGGTTTAACCTTCTTCATTGGATAATCAGACCTAGATGTGTGCCTCTGGAAGATCTGACCATCCCTTTCATCTATTTAAATGTATTTAGACAGACGACCTGCAGTATATTAATATAATAATGTCTCTGACCTCCGCTCTTATAATTAGATTATTATATTTCGCCTCCAATTTACGTTTTTCTGCCAACGTCTTTTGACCCTATAATACGTTTTAGGTCTCACCATTAGCTATTTTAAATCGGGCCCAGGGTCATTACGGACCCTGCTTCATTGAATTTACAACTGATTCCTGTCTTCCATTTGCATAGGTTCCCTTTAAAACATTTTTCTCCACACAAAATTCTAAAGACAGGTCACCAGATATAAACTCCTTCGGCTATTTTAGCGAATAACACCAAGAATACATTAAAATCCTTTACTCATCCCTGGGTTAATTACGGCATTCCCTTAAAATCCTTTACCTCATTTAATGCAATCATAGAGATATTATCCAATATATATCCGTGAATAAAAAGCACTGACCTTATTTTTTGCAGCTAAGGTTTCAATGTTGGTTGGATTTTGTCACCGTTTTCTGTCGCGTACCAGTTTGCCACCAGCCTGAAATGGAACCTCAATTTCCAGAGGTCAGGTCTTTAACTCACGGATCTCTGATCCGTCCGTGCACGGTTTTCGGCGCTCCCATGGGACGACAGAAAATGGCTATTGAGATCCGGCTCGAAGGACCAAGCTGTTACAAGAATTTTCAATCACAATGATCATAACTAACAATCAATAAACTTTGACTAATCCTCGAGGTTCATAAGACCCTGGGTTTAATAATAATTAGGCAAAGACTCAGCTTATGCAAAAGGTTAGTACAGTTTATTCACGAGAGCGCTCTAAAGTCAAGAATGCAAACAGTCTTTATAACACACACACAAACAAGTTCAAATCTTAAACTACACCTTGCTCAGACAGTCGGTGGTTTTCCACTACACAGATACATTGTTTCTTTAATCTGCAACATGATTCATAATCTTCTGCAAGCCTAACAGTTTCTCCACTCCACGGGTGGGGACAGAATGTCCTGTAAGGAATACAGTAGTAAAACTTGTCTGTCGATAGCTCCTCTTATCATTTGTTTCACACTTGCACCCTGCTTACATACTAAAAAGGAGCAAAGGGTCCTTGTTCTAATTCTTACTAAAACTACACACATCATCAGATTATAGTTTTATGATGCTAATAAATGTCATACAGTTATATAGTTTCAGGGTGGAATACTTTAATCATTACCTTTAAGCATATAATTCCCTTATCAACGGTGCATTCGGGAAGTATTCAGACCCCTTGACTTTTTCCACATTTTGCTACATTACAGCCTTTTTGTTTTGGGTTGGACTCTGGAATCAGTTCAATCGCTCTGGGGGGTGCGAACAAAAGATCCCCTTCAGGAAAGTCGTATTCCTGGTCATAATGCTGGTAGTGCTGGTGAGATACCGCCGCTCTGATATCCAATATTTCTTCCCGGCTGTATGTAATAACACAAAAACATTCTGGGCTCATAATGTAAGAATTAATACATTTAAAAAAAGAAATACTGCAAAGTTTCTTAAAATGATGGCAGCTCTCTCTGTCGCTGCCATTTTTCACCAATAATGACACATCTCAACCTCAACTGATCAGAGGAGACTGTGTGAATCAGGCCTTCATGGTTGAATTGCTGCAAAGAAGCCACTACTAAAGGACACCAATAATAAGAAGAGATTTGCTTGGGCTAAGAAACACCAGCAATAGACGTTAGACGGGAAACCTGTTCTTTGGTCTGATGAGTCCAAATTGGAGATTTTTGGTTCCAACCGCCGTGTATTTGTAAGACACGGAGTAGGTGAACGGATGATCTCCGCATGTGTGGTTCCAACCGTGAAGCATGGAGGAGGGGTTGTGATGGTGTGGGTGCTTTGCTGGTAACACTGTTTGTGATTTATTTCGAATTCATGGCACACTTAACCTGCATGGCTACCACAGCATTCTGCAGTGATACGCCATCCCATCTGGTTTACACTTAGTGGGACTATCATTTGTCTTTCAACAGGACAATGACCCAAAACACACCTACAGGCTGTGTAAGGTGCATTTGACCAAGGAGAGTGATGGAGTGCTGCATCAGATGACCTTGCCTCCACAATCACCCGACATCAACCCAATTGAGATGGTTTAGGATGAGTTGCACCGCAGAGTGAAGGAAAAGCAGACAACAAGTGCTCAGCATATGTTGGAACTCCTTCAATATTGTTTGTAAAGCATTCCTCATGAAGCTGGTTGAGAGAATGCCAAGAGTGTGCAAAGCTGTCGTCATGGCAAAGGATGGCTACTTTGAAGAATCTCAAATGTATTTTGATTTGTTTAACACTTTTTTGGTTACTACATGATTCAATATGTGTTTTTTCATAGTTGATGTCTTCACTATTATTCTACAATGTAGAAAACAGTAATAAAAAATGTATTAAAAACCCTTGAATGAGTAGGTGTGTCCAAACTTTCGACTGGTACTGTATGTTAACTGTTATACTGAAGCATGCTGTATCATAATAACATGCTGTATCATTAAACATCCTCTTTAGGTCTCCCTACCGCACAACAATGTTTCCCAATCAAACACTGCATTTTAGTGGGATGCCCAAGACTGAAGACGCTCTCTCTAAACTCCCCATTGTTTCTGACTTGATCCCATTCCTTTGTGGGCCACCCTATCCTATCACATGCTGTGTACTGTACTGTATGTACTGTGTTGTGAGTGGGTGGAAATCAGCAGGCTTGCAGCAGGAAAACAGGACCCCGATACCATTCATTATTCACTAGACCAGAGTAGAGCAGTAGCTTGGCTAGCTGCTCCATTAATGGGGTATTCTGGTCTAGAGATGCTGGACATGCAGCCATTTAAGGAGATATGGCTTCAGGGACCCCCTTCTCTTTGTCTGTATGTCTATATATCTGTCTGCTTTGTCTGTGTGTCTGCCTGTGTTCACCCACTGTGGGCTGTGTGTGAGTGAGTTCAGGTTGTCTGGACTTCTGAGAGGGTCTGCCATTAGCTACTGTCTGTATTTTGTTTTCTTTAGACCTAATACCATAGTAATAGTATAGAAATACCCACACTTCCCTCCATATGTATTTGGACAGTGAAGCTAAACTCTTTAATTGGGCTCTATACTCCAACAGTTTAGATTTGAGATATCATGTTTTTATACGAGGCGACAGTACACGTTGGCTTTTATTTGAGGGTATTTTCATTCATTTCTGTTTTACTGTTTAGAAATAAAGCACTTTTTCTATCTACAGTAGTCCCCCAATTTGAAGAAGTCATAAGTATTTGGGCAAATTCACTTATAATGTATTCAAGTATACTCTTAGAAAAAAAGTTCCGAAAGGGCTATTTGTGGAGGGATAGGGTTTAACCAAGAATCATTTTCATCTGAAGAACCATTTTTTGGAAGACAAAGGTTATTTGTAAGGCAAAGGGTTGTTCCTAGAACCTTGAACATCCTAAGAACCGTTTTTGAAAGAAAGGGTCATTTAATGATTTTTTGGGGAGGCAAGAAGGATTATTTGGAAGGCAATAAAAGTTCTACAAAGAACCCTCTTATTAAGGTTTCACAAGGAACCTGCAGCATAGTTTGGTATCCGTTTTTCTATTTTGGCACACGGAAACTAGAGTCCATGATTAACTTGGTCAAAAAGAATGCCACCGATTGGCCAATAGGTGGTGCTGTTATAAGCAGTCTCACTTAAACCATCATAATCGCAGCCCTCTGACCTAGAGGCTTGAAACTTTGTCCTTAGGTGATTTTTCTCACTTTGAACAAATTTGCCTCAAGGACCCATCAAGTCCATCAAGATAGATTTTTCTCCATCTTGGATATTTTTGAAAACCTTTGAAAAACTTCTCATGAACAATGTCCAAATTCGGTATGTAGATCGATGGTACATATCTTAAAACTTCTTAGGAATAGGGGACAGTATTTTCACGTCCGGATGAAAAGCGTGCCCAAAGTAAACTGCCTGTTACTCAGGTCCAGAAGCTAGGATATGCATTTAATTAGTGGATTTGGATGGAAAAGACTCTGAAGTTTCTAAAAATTTTAGAATAATGTCTGTGAGTATAACAGAACTGATTTGGCAGGCCAAACCCCGAGCACAATCCATCCAGAGAAAAAGTTTTTGAGGTCATTGTGTTTTTCAATGGGTTTCTATGGGAATCCTGATTTTTTAGGGCTTCCACTAGATGTCAACAGTCTTTAGAAATTTGTCGATGTTTTTCTTTTGAGAAATAAAGAAGTAGTGCTATTCATTCCATGTGTCACTCTGAAGGTCCCTACTATTTTGGTGCGTGTGAACAGGAACGCGCTTCATGTTGTTTTCATCCGGTATTAGAAACAGTTTATTCCGTCTTAAATGTTATCGATTATTTACATTTTAGGGTACCTGAGGTTGGATTAGGAACGTTGTTTGAAATGTTTGGACCAAGTTTACAGGTAACTTATTAGATACTTTTTAGTCATGTTTGGCGAGTCGGAACCGGTGTATTTCTGAATCAAACGCACCAACTAAATGGACATTTTGGGGATATAAAGAGGGAATGTATCGAACAAAACAACCATTCATTGTATCAATGAGACATTTGGGATTGCAAAACGAAGAAGATCTTCAAAGGTAAGGAATTTATTATATGGCTATTTCTGACTTTTGTGTCGCACCTGCCTGGTTGAAAATGTATTTTCTATGTGTTTGTATGCGGGGCACTGTCCTCAGATAATCGCATGGTCTGCTTTCACCGTAAAGCCTTTTTGAAATCTGACAGAGAGGCTGGATTAACAAGAAGTTAAGCTGTATTTTGATGTATTACACATATATTTTCGTGAGTGTTGAATATTGATATTCCTGTCGTTTGAATTTGGCGCTCTGCAATTTCATTGGATGTTGTCAAATCAATCCTGCTAAAGGGATTGGCGCGTGAAGGGATCCATAGGATCTTTTAACTTAGTCTGAGAAACGCTAAGTGATTGGTTAAGAGATGGCTGAGTTATTGATACGTCAGGAAATCAGATTTTACGTGTTCATTTAAATCCATGTTGGGTTATCAAATACATTACCATGATAAACCATGTTATGCTTGGCATTACTATCTTAGAAAATAAGGAAAGTATTAACAATTCACTTTTTGACGATGTAATGCAAATGCTTAAAATAATCCTACAAAATCTTCTCCAAATGTGGTCTTTGGATTTTAAATATCATTGATGCATTCAAAGATGGCCACACTATACCAGTAGATGCATATTAACTCATATGCTAATATGCAGTAATAAGCAAAAAATACACTACATAACCAAAAGTATGTGGACATCTGGTCGTCGAAAATCTCATTCCAAAATCATGGGCATTAATATGGATTTGGTCCAACCCTTTGCTGCTATAACAGCCTCCAATCTTCTGGGAAGGCTTTCCACTAGATGTTGGAACATTGCTGCAGGGACATAGCCATAAGCATTATTGAGGTCTGGCACTGATGTTGGGCGATAAGGCCTGGCCTGCAGTCGGCGGTCCAATTTATCCCAAAGGTATTCCATGAGGTTAAGGTCAGGGCTCTGTGCAAGCAAGTCAAGTTCTTCTTTCAAGATGGCCACCAATGTTCCTGAACCCCAAAAAGCAAATGTAATTAAACTAAATGACTATCGCCCCGTAGCACTCACTTCTGTCATCATGAAGTGCTTTGAGAGGCTAGTCGAGGATCATATCACCTCCTCCTTACCTTCCACCCTAGACCCGCTTCAGTTTGCATACCGCCCCGATAGGTCCACAGACGATACAATCACCATCATACTGCACACTGCCCTATCCCATCTGGACAAGAGGAATACCTATGTAAGAATGCTGTTAATTGACTACAGCTCAGCATTCAACACAATAGTACCCTCCAAGCTCATCATTAAACCCCACACTGTGCAATTGGGTCCTGGACTTCCTGGCGGGCCACTCCCAGGTGGTGAAGGTAGGAAACAACATCACCACTTCGCTGATCCTCAACACTGGGGCCCAACAAGGGTGCGTGCTCAGCCCCCTCCTGTACTCCCTGTTCACCCATGACTGCATGGCCATGCATGCCTCCAACTCAATCATCAAGTTTGCAGACGACACAACAGTATCAGGCTTGATTACCAACAATGACGAGACAGCCAACAGGGAGGAGGTGAGGGCTCTGGGAGTGTGGTGCCAGGAAAATAACCTCTCACTCAACGCCATCAAAACAAAGGAGATTATTGTGGACTTCAGGAAACAGCATAGGGAGCACCGCCCTATCCACATCGACGGGACTGCAGTGGAGAAGGTGAAAAGCTTCAAGTTCCTCGGCGTACACATCACAGACAAACTGAAATGGTCCACCCATAGTCAGTGTGGTGAAGAAGGTGCAACAGCGCCTCAGGAGGCTGAAGAAATTTGGCTTGGCACCCATACCCCTCACAAACTTTTACAGATGCACAATTAAGAGCATCCTGTCGGGCTGTATCACCACCTAGTACGGAAACTGCACCGCCTACAACACTAGGGCTCTCCAGAGGGTGGTGCAATCTGCCCAACACATACCCAGGGGAAAACTATCTGCCCTTCAGTACACCGACAGCTCCCGATATCACAGGGAGGCCAAAAAGATAATCAAGGACAACAACCACCCGAGCCACTGCCTGTTCACCCCGTTATCATCCAGAAGGCGAGGTCAGTACAGGTGCATCAAAGCTGGGATCGAGAGACTGAAAAATATTTTCTATTTCAAGGCCATCAGACTGTTAAACAGCCATCACTAGCACATTAGAGGCTGCTGCCTATATACATAGACTTGAAATCACTGGCTACTAGGCATCCCACTAGCGGGACAACTTCCAGTGAAACTGGAGGGCGTGCAATTCAAATAAACAATCATAAAAATGATAGATATTAAACATTTAGGTACATATAAGTGTATTTTATCAGCTGAAAGCTTAAATTCTTCTTAATCTAACTGCACTGTCCGATTTACAGTAGCTATTACAGTGAAAACATGCCATGCAATTGTTTGAGGACATCACCCCACATCAAAATATTTTTCCACCGGCACAGGTTTCATACATTCACAAATAACGATTAGATATCCATGTACTTTTTGAAAATATTCCTCTGATTTGTCATCCAAAGGTTCCCAGCTATAACATGTAGTGTCGTTTTGTTAGATAAAATCCTTCTTTATATCCCAAAAAGTATATTTAGTTGGCACCAAAGATTTGAGTAATCCACTTGTTCAACATGCAGAGAAAGGAATCAGAAAATCTACCCCTAAACTTTATTTCAACAAGTCAAAATACATTTCTATTAACTCCTCAGATACCCTAAAATGTCATCAAACTATAATATTTCTTACGGAAAGAAGCATGTTCAATAGGAAACCGATTTTAGCAGGTGTGTCCTGTCTTCATGGCGCGCTCAAACACGAATTTCCAAATTTCCCTGTACTAAAAAATGTATCTTTCTTATTCGTTTTTGAAGTTACACGCCTGAAACCTTGAACATAGACTGCTGACACCCTGTGGAAGCCATAGGAATTGCACCCAGTGAGCTAATTTTCAATATGACCTTTTATTTGCCTTTCTAAGAGGATGGTCTCTCAAAACAAAATTATGGATGGTTTTTCTTTGGATTTTCTCCTACCATATCTATTGTGTTATATTATCCTACATTATTTTAACATTTCTACAAACTTCAAAGTGTTTTCTTTTGAATAGCCTTCCTTTCTCAGAACAAGAATAGACTGACGAGTTTCAGAAGAAAGTTCTTTGTTTCCAGCCATTTTGAGACCACAAATGCTGATGCTCCAGATACTCAACTAGTCTAAAAAAGGCCAGTTTTATTGCTTCTTTAATCAGAACAACAGTTTTCAGCTGTGCTAACATAATTGCAAAAGTGTTTTCTGATAATCAATTAGCCTTTTTAAAATGCTAAACCTGGATTAGCTAACACAACTTGGCATTGGACACAGGAGTGATGGTTGCTGAAAATGGGCCTCTGTACGGCTATGTAGATATTCCATAAAAAATCTGCTGTTTCCAGCTGCAACAGTCATTTACAACATTAACAATGTCTACACTGTATTTCGGATCAATTTGAGGTATTTTTAATAGCCAAAAAATGTGTTTTTCTTTCAAAAACAAGACCTTTCTAAGTGACCCCAAACTTTTGAAAGGTAGTATACTGCATATACTGTATTATATTCTACTGTATCTTAGTCTATGCCGCTCTGACATTGCTCGTCCATATATTTATATTAATTCCATTCCTTTACTTAGATTTGTGTGTATTGGGCATACATTATGAAATTGTTAGATATTTCTTGTTAGATATTACTGCACTGTCAGAGGTAGAAACACAAGCCTTTGCCTACAACCGCAATAACTTCTGCTAAACACGTGTATTTGACAAATAAAATTGGATTTGATTTAGTAGTGGTTTCTTTGCAGCAATTCGATCATGAAGGCCTAATTCACACAGTCTCCTCTGAACAGTTGATGTTGAGATGTGTCTTTTACTTGAACTCTGTAAAGCATTTATTGGGGCTGCAATCTGAGGTTCAGTTAACGCTAATGAACTTATCCTCTGCAGCAGAGGTAACTCTGGGTCTTCCTTTCCTGTGGGTTAGGGTTAGGGTCTCTCCTCATGAGAGACAGTTTTATCATAGCACCTGAGTGTTTTTGCGACTGCACTTGACATATTCAACATTGACTGACCTTCAGTCTTAAAGTAATGATGGACTGTCGTTTCTCTTTGTTTATCTGAGCTGTTCTTGCCATAATATGGACTTGGTCTTTTACCAAATCTTCTGTATATCCCCCCTACCTTGTCACAACACAACTGATTGGCTCAAATGCATTAAGAAGGAAAGAAATTCCACAAATTAACTTTTAACAAGGCACACCTGTTAATTGAAATGCATTCCAGGTGACTACCACACAAAGCTGGTTTAGAGAATGCCAAGAGTGTGCAAAGCTGTCATCAAGGCAAAGGCTGGCTACTTTGAAGGACCTCAAATATAAAATATATTTTGATTTGTTTAAAACGTTTTTGATTACTACATGATTCCATATGTGTTATTTCATAGTTTCGATGTCTTCACTATTATTCTACAATATAGAAAATAATAAAATAAAGAAAATCCCTGGAATGAGTAGGAGTGTGTTCAAACTTTTGACTGGTACTATACATTTGGCAGAGTTTACTCCAGCATTGGTCTTTGCAGCAATTAAATGTTTCTCACTGCTAATTGTCATGTTACTGTATGTTATCCATGTGAATTCAATTGTTAATGAAGGGTGTTGGATGAGACAGTATCCTTTACTATAAGAGAAGTCCCATTGTGTTTAACGATCGCATTCAATAATTGGTCACTCACACTCACACTGACACTGACAACATCTCTGAGGTTAGTAGTCTGTTTTGGGGAAGAGATCAACATCCAATGGATCAATCACTTAACCTTGAGAGACAATATTATAGTGACAGTAGACAGTAAGAAGGAAAGAAAGAGGGAGAGAGAAGGACAGAGAGACAGAAAGAGAGAGAGGAGGAAGATAAAGAGACAGGGACAGACAGAGAGACAGAATGAGTGAGACAGAGAGAGGGAGAGAAAGAGAGAAGAGAAAAAAGAAGAGAGATGAATCCCCTTATACACAGACAGAACACAGTGCTTGCGTTACTTTCCCTGATGTCATCCTATTACATCTGAGTTTATGAAGCCCTCCACAGTGCTAACGATGAGCTGGAGAAATAATTAGCCTCATTAGAAGGATTTTCAAAGTGTTTATATTATCTTAATTTACACTAGCCGGCACCAATAGCTAACAACCCCTGCCGCAGCACACGCATGCACATACATGCAAGCATGCACGCACGCAAACACACACACACACACACACACACACACACACACACACACACACGCAAACACACACACACACACACACACACACACACACACACACACACACACACACACACAGACACACACACACACATACACACATACACACATACACACACGACACACAGTCCTCCAGACACTCCCCTAAGACCCAGCCTCTAGCTAGCGCAATAACACGGCTGAAAGAGCAAGAAGAGCAGCTTGTTTTAAAAGATAAATGCTACTGTGTAAATATATTTCCAGAAGCCATCCAGGGAATAATCAAGTTTTCATTTAGCTGCTAATCTAATTGGCTGCTGTGACGCCCAACAGCCTCCCTGAAGTAATTTCAAAAGGAAGAGGGAGGAGGGTTTTGCATGCAGAAAAGGAACCTTCTTCAAAATCACTACTGAGCACTTTCAGATTTTTCTATTTGAGGAGATATCAATGTGTGTGTAGGATAATGGTGGTGATTTGGTGGATGAACCACGCTTGCCTGATGATTAACCTTGCCTGAGACTTGAAGACATGCATTAACTCCCCAAGTCCCTGGTTGGAGTCAATTAAAAGATCCATGGATCTACACACTTCAGCAAAGTGTTGCAAACACAGCTATTGCCTACTACTACAGCTATTTGAGAGAATTACATATAATTCAGCGGCACCCACATTGTTATTACAATGCAAAACAATCATAAATAAATTGAAGTTCTTATTGTCTGATTGCATTTACCATCACCATTCCAGATCATACAACCAGTCTGATTCATGGGGAGATAATTGTAATAATGATATTAGTGACAATAATGAAGAGCAGCCATTTGCATACTGTGTCACATGACAGGGCAGCCTGGCACCAGGGCTCTTGGGTGGTGGCTGGCTGCTTAGGAATGCACAAATCAAAGGCTTGGTGTGTGTGTGCCTGAGAGAGAGAGAGAGAAAGCGAGAGGAGAGAGAGTCTGTGTAGGGGGAGTTTTGTTCGCTCTCACTGTGCTCGGCTCAAGCAGGGCACCGGGGAACGTGATGGGGGTGTGAGCATGGAGGGGGGTTGAGGCGCTCCCAACACTTGCCACTCAGTCGTCCGGCGAGGGGGCCAAGGGCTTCATTAGAGGAAGCTAGAGGCTGACCCCGTCTGCCGTGGGGCGCGGGGCATTGCTCTGCCGAGCTGCTTCTCCCCTGGGCTCCTCTGCCCGACCTCCCAGCTCTCAAGATGGGCAAGAAAAATCAACAGCGCTTCTCTTTGAAGCCGTCTCCTCCTCTGTCTCTCTCTTTCTCCGCTCCCTTTCTCCGTGGACCTCATTAATCATTCATCCTAACCCCCTTCCTCCACCCCTCCACCTCTCCATTCACCCTCCTGACACTTTTTTTTCTCCATTTGTTTTAGGAGGGTCTGCCTTCCAGAAAAAAAGAAGGGGAGATGAAACAAATGAACAACAAAGGAGGAAGAAACAGCCCATTAATGTCACTGCTCCTCCGTGTATCCCATTAAAGAAAATGTTTGACAAATTACTTTACAATGCTCTGCTGTTGATTTGGTAGTGGGGAGAATAAATCCACACAGCAACAGCAACCACGTTCCTATCCTCCCTAACCCACTATGCATTCAATCAGCTACAATTAATGAGCAGGAGACAGAGGAGCAGAGGAGGCTCAAATGAGGTAAAACAACACAGAGAGATGAGAAGCTGTGTTTAGAATAAAGGAACAGTGATACCCAGATAAATCAATTAGGCTGGGTTATAATCTGAGGAGAGTAATTCATTTAATGGAATAATTGGTTTGGAGATGAACCAGCTAATTGCAATGATGAAACCAAATGTTTTACATTAAAGATTAATTAATTGATCTAGATAGGCCGCATGAAAGAGGATCTAGGAAAGAGAATCTGGGGACAATTTCAAAAATTGACTTTTATTCTTCATATTTCTCGTATTGAACACTTCTAGGCCCTGTGTGAAGAGAGCTGCTGGTCTGACGTTCCGTGATCACAAAGGAAAATAGAACGCCTTTTCTGCTTACAAGAACTGAGAAAAGTTTGTTTGTGCAGATGCATTTGAAAAAACATGGCTTCCACAATGGTGAGAAACTTAGATCAAAGTATGGTAAAATAAATAATTATGAAGAGAAATAAAAATACAAAGTTTTGCTCAAAGGGCGTTTCGTCAGAGAATAGGAGGGGAGGAGTGTGTTGACTTTGTCACATGGAAAATGTCCTACGCTACAGAAATGTAAACAAACAAGCTAATAAACAGGGATTCAGCACCATTGCCAGTGGCAGTTCAGCACCACAGGACAGTGGACAGCAGCTTTCTCAGGTGAAGATGCAATGTCACTCCTGGCCACTTGGAAAACTAAATTTAATGAGAGAAGAGGCAGGAAGTCAGCAACAAGAAGCCTGAATCACGAAGTCTGTTTACATAGACTGTTCTTTAAAATAAAAAAATAAAAAACAGATTTTAGAATTCCCTCACATCCAGTTGTTTTCACTGAGTGTTGTACGGATGACAAAGAGCCCATTCACTCATTCAGCTTTAGAATGTTCTTGTAACACTGTGATTCTGATTCTGTTGATAGTGTGAGCTGAGGAGGATATTTGTGGTGTGATTTCTGGTACACAGTCTCTGTACTACGAGGGAATGGCACAGGCTTCGGCTGAGACATCTGAGACTACTCAGTAAGAAAAGACCACAGTCTGGCTCACAGCATGACTGAGACAGAGATGGCAGAGGAGTCCAAAAATGTCGAGTTTGAACCCGCTTCCAACTAGTGGCAGTACTTCAGAATCAAAATGGTGATCCACCCCACTATCAGCTAATTATAAACCACATTCTGCTGTCTCCCTCTGTCTCTTCCCCATCTTCCCCCATCTCCCCCGTCTCCCTGGAGGAGCCAACCTAAGATCTTCTGACATGTGAAGGAGCAGCACCATCTGGTTCTATAGGGGCAGTGGTTAGAGCAGGTGGCTGGGTGGTTTTGAAGCAGGATCAGAGTGGATCCAGCTCTGGGTTTAGGGGTTTCTGATCAGATCAGGTTTTGGGAGAGCCCGGTCTGGGAACCCTGCGGGGTCATCCTGGCACACGCAGAGTCAGCTCGGGACACAGCTGGACTGGCTCCTGGCAATGCTGTTTACCACACGTCTTGTAAAAAGTGTCCCTGGTCTGGGGACATGCCGCCTGCCTCCGAGAAGAGGTCCTCTAGATTAATGTGTGTTTTCTTTCTCTTGATCAGTGATTATCTGAGATAAATAATTTAAAGTACTAAAAAGTTAATAAAGAATAATATCTAAGAAATCCTTCCATTTGAGACCAGGCTTCTGAGAAGAGGAAAGCGTGATTGACAGATGGATAAAGGTGAAGGAAGGGTGGCAGTTAGAGTGTGTTTTGGGAGATGGACAGAGTGGAGGAGGAGGAGGAGGAGGAGGAGGGGAGAGGTGTGGCTGAAAGGACCAGGGGAACCAGGGTCCTAATTGGTACTTAAACACCCTGAGCTGAGCAGCGCTGAGTAGAACTGTTGCTATCATAAGAAATTGATGAAATAACTGAGAGAGAGAGAGAGAGAGTAGGAAAGTGAGGGAGAGGCCTCTAAATCTTTTAAGAGGATAACTTACTTGGGCAAAACAGCTGTTTATGCATTATTTGTGCAGCGAGCCATTTACCAGCATTTAGGATGAAACCAAGGACTGGGCTGCAGGAGTTGCCCGCAGGGAGAGAACTGGGTCTGGGAGGACCCATAGCCTATCATTTACAGATAAGAAAGGATGAAACATTTATTTGCTGGTAGTCATTTTAAAGACTTCAATACTGGGCTGTCAGTTTGTGGGTGTTGTTTAGTGACAAACAGCCAAAGAGGGACCGAAGAAGATGAGAGAAGGGGTAGAGGAATGGAGTGATGGAGAGGGGAGTAGATGGACGTTATGGACAGGAAGGCATCCCCTCCCTAAACTTCTTTCTCTTCAGAACTTTTGATGTGATGTTGGTTTCACTTTGATCTGTTTAAAGTGGGCTGAACTGAGACATATTGACTCAAGAGAATTATGGTGTTCTCCCCAAATCCACACACACACACACACACACACACACACACACACACACACACACACACACACACACACACACACACACACACACACACACACAAGACGCGTCATTCAAGTTTGAAGAAATGTCTTGTTTTGTGAGCATTCTAAATGCCTTCTAAATGCCCATAGATAACCTAAGAAGAGCAATGGGAGCAAATAAGTATTGTACAGAAGTAAACTGATACTGCCACGTTTACAAACTCCACTTTGTGAGTGTGTGCATGCATGTCTGAACTTGCAAGTAAGCTTTTCATTGGACGATGTATGTCATGTTCATCCCGTACACAAGACCAGTGGTGTAAAGTAACTAAGTAAAATACGTTTAAGTACTGTAATATTTAAGTAGTTTTGGGGGTATCTGTACTTTACTTTAATAATGAAATTGCTGACAACTTTTACTTCACTACATTACTAAAGAAAATAATGTACTTTTTACTCCATATATTTTCCCTGACACCCAAAAGTACTTGTTACATTTGGAATGCTTAGCAGTACAGCAAAGGGGTCCAATTCACACACTTACCAAGAGAACATCCCTGGTCATCCCTGCTGCCTCTGATCTGGCAGACTCAATGAACACAAATGTTTCATTGTAAATTGTGTGTGAGTGTTGGAGTGTACCCCTGGCTAGCCGCAAATGAAAAAGAGAAGAAGAAAATTGTGCCGTCTGGTTTGCTTAATATAAGGAATTTGAAATGATTTATATTTTTACTTTTATTTTTGATACTTCAGTATTTTTTACCAAATACTTTTAGACTTTTACTCAAGTAGTGTTTTACTGGATGACATTCACTTTTACTTGAGTAATTATTTGGGGGGAGTGGCAGGTAACCTAGTGGTTAGAGCGCTGGACTAGTAACCAAAAGGTTGCAAGATCAAATCCCCGAGCTGACAAAGTAAAACATCTGTTGTTCTGCCCCTGAACAAGGCAGTTAACCCACTGTTCCTAGGCCATCCTTGAAAATAATAAGATTTTTTTCTTTAACTGTTTTGCCTAGTTAAATAAAGATATACAAATAATTTTCTGTTAAGGTTATCTTTACTTTAAGTATGAGAATTTGGTACTTTTTCCACCACTGCATACGACCAATAAAATAATTTGTGTGCATACATGTTTGTGTGTACATACACAGCTGTGCATGCATGCCTGCTTGTGTGTCTTTATTTCTCAAGTCATAGTACCTTTTCATTGTGTGTTTCTCCTGGCATATGTCACCTCTCTCTCCTCTCCTCTCTCTCCCCCTCTCTCCCTCTCTCCTCTCCTCTCCTCTCTTCCCTCTCTCTATCTCCTCTCCTCCCTGTCGTGCTGCTGTGTGCCCGAGGGCTACAGACAGCTCATTGTCAGCTGCCTGTGATCCTGATAGAGGCTGATGGGGAGAGCTTTGTCTCTGTTTGTTCACCTAAACCACTGGAGCGTCTCTCACAACCACCTGGGAGTGACCAGATATACACAGACACACACAGACCTGATGAGCTCTGCAGGTGTTCACACCTAGACACTGCTAGGAAGAGGAAATACAGTTACTGGACAGATGTTGAATTCTTTGGACAAAAAATGACAAAAAAAGTATGCATTGATATCATATTATTTATGATCAAATACAAGGCGCATACGAGCTGAAAGAGGACTGCTAAATATCCAGTTGAAGTCAGAAGTTTACATACAGTTAGGTTGGAGTCGTTAAAACTCATTTTTCAACCACTCCACAAATTTCTTGATAACAAACTATAGTTTTGGCAAGTCGGTTAGGACATTTACTTTGTGCATGACACAAGTAATTGTTCCAACAATTGTTTACAGACAGATTATTTCGCTTATCATTCACTGTATCACAATGACTGAGCCTTTAAACAGCTTGGAAAATTCCAGAAAATTATGTCATGGCTTTAGAAGCTTCTGATAGGCTAATTGACATAATTTGAGTCAATTGGAGGTGTATCTGTGGATGTATTTCAAGGCCTACCTTTAAACTCAGTGCCTCTTTGCTTGACATCATGCGAAAATCAAAAGAAATCAGCCAAGACCTCAGAAAATAAATTGTAGACCTCCACAAGTCTGGTTCATCCTTGGGAGTAATTTCCAAACGCCTGAAGGTACCACGTTCACCTGTACAAACAATAGTACGCAAGTATAAACACCATGTGTAAGGGCGTTCGTCTGTAGGAGGAGGAGAAGCGGACCAAAGCGCAGCGTGGTGGTTGTTCATATTTTAATAAATCACTACACATGAACAAACTAACGAAAACAAGAAATGTGAGAACGCAAAACAGTCCTATCCTGTGACGACAAACACAGTGACAGGAACAATCACCCACAAACACACAGTGAAACCCAGGCTACCTAAGTATGATTCTCAATCAGAGACAACTAATGACACCTGCCTCTGATTGAGAACCATACTAGGCCGAAAACATAGAAATGCCCCAAAACATAGAAAGACAAACATAGACTGCCCACCCAACTCACGCCCTGACCATACTAAATAAATACAAAACAACAGAAATAGAGGTCAGAACGTGACAGTACCCCCCCCCAAAGGTGCGGACTCCGGCCGCAAAACCTTGACCTATAGGGGAGGGTCTGGGTGGGCGTCTGTCCGCGGTGGCGGCTCTGGCGCGGGACGCGGACCCCACTTCACCATTGTCTTAGTCCGCCTTATTGTCCGCCTCCCTGGCTTACTCACCATGGCCACCCCTCTCAATGACCCCACTGGACAGAGGGGCTGCTCGGGACAGAGGGGCAGCTCGGGACAGAGGTGAAGCAGCTGCTCGGGACAGAGGTGAAGCAGCTGCTCGGGACAGAGGGGCAGCTGCTCGGGACAGAGGGGCGATAGCAGCTCGGGACAGAGGGGCGATAGCAGCTCGGGACAGAGGGGCGATAGCAGCTCGGGACAGAGGGGCGATAGCAGCTCGGGACAGAGGGGCGATCGCAGCTCGGGACAGAGGGGCGGCAGCTGCTCGGGACAGAGGGGCAGCTGCTCGGGACAGAGGGACAGCTGCTCGGGACAGAGGGACAGCTGCTCGGGACAGAGGGGCGGCAGCAGCTTGGGACAGAGGGGCGACAGCTGCTCTGGACAGAGGGGCAGCTGCTCGGGCGGCCCCTGGCTGACTGACGGCACTGGCGGCCCCTGGCTGACTGGCGGCCCCTGGCTGACTGGCGGCACTGGCGGCCCCTGGCTTACTGGCGGCCCCTGGCTGACTGGCGGCACTGGCGGCACTGGCGGCCCCTGGCTGACTGGCGGCACTGGCGGCCCCTGGCTGACTGGCGGCACTGGCGGCCCCTGGCTGACTGGCGGCACTGGCGGCCCCTGGCTGACTGGCGGCCCCTGGCTGACTGGCGGCACTGGCGGCCCCTGGCTGACTGGCGGCACTGGCGGCCCCTGGCTGACGGGCGGCACTGGCGGCCCCTGGCTGACGGGCGGCACTGGCGGCCCCTGGCTGACGGGCGGTACTGGCGGCTCCTGGCAGACGGGCGGCACTGGCGGCTCCTGGCAGACGGGCGGCACTGGCGGCTCCTGGCAGACGGGCGGCGCTGGGCAGACGGGCAGCACTGGCGGCGCTGGGCAGACGGGCAGCACTGGCGGCGCTGGGCAGACGGGCAGCACTGGCGGCGCTGGGCAGACGGGCGGCGCTGGGCAGACGGGCGGCGCTGGGCAGACGGGCGGCACTGGCGGCGCTGGGCAGACGGGCGGCACTGGCGGCGCTGGAGAGGAGGAAGGCTCTGGAACCGCCGGACTGACGGGCGGCACTGGCGGCGCTGGGCAGACGGGCGGCGTTGGCGGCGCTGGGCTGACGAGCGGCACTGGCGGCGCTGGAGAGGAGGAAGGCTCTGGAAGCGCCGGACTGAGTAGCTCTCGTAGCGCCGAACAGGCGGGAGACTCCGGCAGCGCTGGAGAGGAGCAAGGCTCTGGTAGCGCCGGAGAGGCGGGAGACTCCGGCAGCGCTGGAGAGGAGAGAGCCCCTGCAAGGATGGGCCGGAGAGACAGCCTGGTACGGGGAGCTGCCACCGGAGGGCTGGTGCGTGGAGGTGGTGACGGATAGACCGGGCCGTGCAGGCGCACTGGAGCTCTTGAGCACCGAGCCTGCCCAACCTTACCCGGTTGAATGGTCCCGGTCGCCCTGCCAGTGCGGCGAGGTGGAATAGCCCGCACTGGGCTATGCAGGCGAACCGGGGACACCGTGCGCAAGGCTGGTGCCATGTAAGCCGGCCCAAGGAGACGCACTGGAGACCAGATGCGTAGAGCCGGCTTCATGGCACTTGGCTCGATGCCCACTCTAGCCCGGCCGATACGCGGAGCTGGAATGTACCGCACCGGGCTGTGCACCCGCACTGGGGACACCGTGCGCTCCACAGCATAACACGGTGCCTGCCCGGTCTCTCTAGCCCCCCGGTAACCACAGGAAGTTGGCTCAGGTCTCCTACCTGGCGTAGCCATACTCCCTGTTAGCCCCCCCCCAAGAAATTTTTGGGGCTGACTCCCGGGCTTCCTTGCCAACCGTGTTCCCTCATATCGCCGGCTCCTCTCTCCGGCTGCCTCTGCTCTCCTCGCTGCCTCCACCTGTTCCCATGGAAGGCGATCCTTTCCCGCCAGGATCTCCTCCCATGTGTAGCAACCCTTGCCGTCCAACACATCATCCCAAGTCCATTCCTCCTTGTGCCACTGTTGCCCGTTACCACGCCGCTTGGTCCTGTTGCGGTGGGTGATTCTGTAAGGGCGTTCGTCTGTAGGAGGAGGAGAAGCGGACCAAAGCGCAGCGTGGTGGTTGTTCATATTTTAATAAATCACTACACATGAACAAACTAACGAAAACAAGAAATGTGAGAACGCAAAACAGTCCTATCCTGTGACGACAAACACAGTGACAGGAACAATCACCCACAAACACACAGTGAAACCCAGGCTACCTAAGTATGATTCTCAATCAGAGACAACTAATGACACCTGCCTCTGATTGAGAACCATACTAGGCCGAAAACATAGAAATGCCCCAAAACATAGAAAAACAAACATAGACTGCCCACCCAACTCACGCCCTGACCATACTAAATAAATACAAAACAACAGAAATAGAGGTCAGAACGTGACACCATGGGACCACACAGCCGTCATACTGCTCAGGAAGGAGATGCGTTCTGTCTCCTAGAGATGAACGTACTTTGGTGTGAAAAGTGCAAATCAATCCCAGAACAACAACAAAGGACCTTGTGAAGATGCTGGAGGAAACAGGTACAAAAGTATCTATATCCACAGTCAAACGAGTCATACATCATCATAACCTGAAAGGCCCCTCAGCAAGGAAGAAGCCATTGCTCCAAAACTACCATAAAAAGCCACGGTTTGTAACTGAACACGAGGACAAAGATCGTACTTTTGGAGAAAAGTCCTCTTTTCTGATGAAAGAAAATAGAACTGTTTGGCCATAATGACCATCGTTATGTTTGGAGAAAAAGGGGGAGGCTTGCAAGCCAAAGAACACCATCCCAACCATGAAGCACGGGGTGGCAGCATCATGTTGTGGGGGTGCTTTGCTGCAGGAGGGATTGGTGTACTTCACAAAATAGATGGCATCATGAGGTGGGGAAATTATGTGGATATATTGAACCAACATCTCAAGATATCAGTCAGGAAGTTAAAACTTGGTCGCAAATGGGTCTTCCAAATGGACAATGACCCCAAGCATACTTCCAAAGTTGTGGCAAAATGGCTTAAGGACAACAAATTCAAGGTATTGGAGTGGCCATCACAATGCCCTGACCTCAATCCCATAGAAAATGTGTGGGCAGAACTGAAAAAGCGTGTGCAAGCAAGGATGCCTACAATCCTGACTCAGTTAAACCAGCTCTGTCAGGAGGAATGGGCCAAAATTCACCCAACTTATTGTGGGAAGTTTGTGGAAGGCTACCCAAAACATTTGACCCAAGTTAAACAATTTTAAGGCAATTCTACAAAATACTAATTGAGTGTATGTAAACTTCTGACCCACTGGGAATGTGATGAAAGAAATTAAAGCTGAAATAAATCATTCTCTCTACTATTATTCTGACATTTCACATTCTTAAAATAAAGTGGTGATCCTAACTGACCTAAGACAGGGAATCTTTACTAGGATTAAATGTCAGGAATTGTGAAAAACTGAGTTTAAATGTACTTGGCTAAGGTGTATGTAAACTTCCGACTTCAACTGTATACTGTAGATACTAGAAGTTTCGTAGCAGTTTCACTGATACGTGTTGCTCTGACAATTAAAGGAAGGAATGTTAATCATAGATGAATATAATACAACTAAACAGATCTTAACACTGGTTCTCCCGTAATTTAATAAACCAGACAGATGTAGTTGTCAATGGAACAAAATGGGATAGACCGATAGATGCTGATCAGATTGAGAAGTGAACTGAAACGTCCCGAGCTCTTTGAGGACAGATTAAGAGGGAATTGTTGGGTGGATTTCACATTTCACATTTCAAACTCTCCTCACAATTTCCTATTCCTCCTTTCTTTCTCTCCGTGGAAAGACTCCACATAATGAGAGTCCTAATGGCCCCTTTGTCTGGAATATCATCATTCCTCTCAGAACGCTCGGACCGTCAGAAAAACCTGGGGTGAGCTGTGATTAGCCATCAATTTATTCTGTGGCTGCGATTGAGAGGAAGGGGCTGAAATGGTAATGTGTTTAAATGTCAGTGGAAAGGTAGGGATCTCATCAACCTTTGGTCACCCAGCAGCTTTGAATATTCTTATTGGCGTCATGTATTAGTAATGAGATTTGAAAAGTAAGTAAAAAATTTAACCTTCGCTGTACCTGAAAAACCATGAATATTAACAAGGCCTATTATGTGTACATGATCTGAAAGAATTTAACCTTGTGCTGCCTGTCTTCCTGCGGGGCCCATCATCTCTATTTCTCTCTCACCCTCTCCAGGTTGGGGATAAGGAGAGGAGATGGTGTTTGCCGAGTCTCAGGGCTAGCCGTGTGGCTGGCTGGATTAAGGCTTCATCAAGGAGCAGGGCCCCTGAGAAGGACAGGGATTGACACATCTATCCACACAGACAACAAAGACAGGTACAGTCAGGGGATGTTGGCGCTCTAACACACTGAGCTAGCAATACTTACCGTATACACACATCAAATCTGAATACCTGCTGTGATTTGATACCACGCAGCTCTGTTACGCCCATACACTGAATATAGGAATCATCATATAGAAGACTTTGGAGATATTAAACCAGGTTTGTGTGTGTGTGTGTGTGTGTGTGTGTGTGTGTGTGTGTGTGTGTGTGTGTGTGTGTGAGAGAGTATGTGAGTGCATGTGGCATAAAAGAGGACTGAGGGCCTTCAGAGCCCCATGCTCCCAGGGGACCCTCTCTTCCTCTTATCCCAGATAATGTCCACCAGCTTGGGCCTACCTTCATGAAAGCCTGGCCTTCCTCTCTCTGCTGTGATCCTTTGCTAAGCCTGTAAAGGCCTGGGCCTTATTATCTGTCTGTTTATTGATTTGGAGAGGGATTCACTGCTGATCCTCTCTCATTAGCTGGGGGATAAAGTCATAATCCTCCAACCAGGGGTCATTCCTGTTCCACACTCTGCTCCTTTAGGGGGTTCTCCTTTCATGGTGATACCTCACATCCTGCTGTGACTCGTCCACTTAGACACTTACTCTGATGGGTTCCGCAGAAGAGGCAAATGTCACCAGTCCAGATACACTGGATTAATATGATTTTTCTCTTTGTTAAAATTGTTCTTTCCATTTTTCTATCTCTCTTTCTTTCTGTTTTGCTCTTTCTCTCTCTCCCTCCCTCATCCATCCCTCCATCCAATCTTTTTATCTCTCTCCCTGTCAATCAATCCATTTACCCTCTGCCTTTTCCCTCATTATCTCAGCCTTACTCTGGAGGTCTCTGTAAACCCCAGGTTCATGAACCTCTCCTCCTCTCCCTCCCTCCTCCCCTCCTCTCTTCCTCCCGGCGAGCTCGGAGCAAGGGGTATTGATCGTTGAGGGGCCGCACTCACAATGCGGCTGGGCAGGCTGGGCTAGGCCTGCATCTTTCAGGGGGCCAATCGATACGCTCCTTTTCTCCTCTTCAAAGTTCTTTATTCACAGAAACAAACAGGAGAGGTTGAGACGTGAGGTGGGAGAGAAAGAGAAGGGAGAGAGAGGGACAGGGGAGGAGGAGGAAGGAGAGGGATGTGAGTATATTACAGTAATTTACCCTCCTCCTCCTTTCCTCCTCCCTGTTTTTTAAGCCAGGGGATTCTTTCACCTCTACTATATGTGCTGGAACGAGACACAGGCCCTTTTCCCCCCTCTCTTCCACCCTAACACTCAATCTGTCTCTCTCCCTCTTCTCTGTTTCTCTGCCAGAGAAGTGGTGTTTGGATCAAAGAGGAGTGGCGAGGCGCGGATGGCAGCGGAAGCCTCGTGTCATGTCAGTTTAATGTTTTCATTCGGATGTTTGAGAGTTGTCTCTCTCAGGGATGAGAGGAGAGAGGAAATACACCAGACAGAGCAGAGGAAACAGGGATATATGTGCTGCTACTGAAGATGGATTTGAAAGGTTAAACCATAACCATTAACAAACAGGCAAAACAAAGCCCTCATTATTCACATACACACACCACTGTACGGCCTCCCTTAGGAATAGGCTCAGTCATCAAAGGAACTCTTTGTGCATTAGTTACAACTTAGGACTACTACACAACATATTCACTAATAATTGACTTAATGCATATCTCCAAAGGGCAGCACCTACACTAATGATAGTGGTGTATGACAGAGCCATGTTTTAAAATCATGTTCTCCATCCAACTGCAACCCTTTTTTTATTGTTTGTGTAAATTAGTGTTGACAGCCAATCAGGGTTGTGATAACACTAGGAATCATGTTTGTTGGGAGACTTAAGACACCAGAAAAGGACCAGAATGCTTTGTACTTTCTGTGCAGTGTCAAAACATTCAAAACCACATCTGAATCCTTCTCTCTTAGAAAACAGTGATGATAAAATGCTACATTTTTATGTGATTTTTACTTGCATCTTCCTTGGTGTATATATGATCTTCGCTGTGATTTATAGCGTCAGAAACAATTATATTATACTTTTTTATACCCAAGGTTTTCAGTAATTTGATGCTCTAGCGTGGGAGATTGTTGGCTTTAACACAAATCATGTTTGAATCGTTACTTTAAGACCTCCAGATCCCCCCCTCCCCCGCCTCAGGAGAACCCAGATAATGAGGCCAGCTGGGGATTCAATCATTTCTAGATCTGTTGAAAAATAAGGAGAAAATAAAATCAAATAAAAAGAGAGAAATCAACTATTCCCCCCCCAAAAAATAAAAAAAATTATCGACTTCGTTTTGAGGATTGATCATGTGCTTTCTAAATTCATTGGCCTTGAACTCCCTCCGTACCTCAATGCTTAAACACCCCAAACAATTCCTCCCCCCTCTCCCTTGTCGGAAAATAAATAAATCCTTCTGATATTATATTTCAGACACCTCTTTATCACACTCTACTCAATCTCCTCTGTCTCCAAGGTTTTCTGATCTCTCTCAAACAGCAACTCCTCCACTGACAAACACACACGTCTTGTTCTACTCCTTCATGTCTTGTGGTGTGATAGGGTAGTGAGAAGGTCCTCATCAGAACAGAGTCAGGAGGACAAAGACTGCAATTACAGAAAAACAACTCGATGAGAGGATTCCAAGTGTTAGTCCGTGTTCTGTACTGTTTCATCTACTATCACTAACACTGCAATAAGCCAAAAAATAATAGCTCTTTGATGGGTGTTAAATGTATGATTACGTATGCACACATATTTCTGTTTGTGACCTGTACTGTATCTCTGTTTGTGGCCTGTACTGTATCTCTGTTTGTGGCCTGTATGGTATCTCTGTTTGTAGCCTGTACTGTATCTCTGTTTGTGGCCTGTATGGTATCTCTGTTTGTGGCCTGTACTGTATCTCTGTTTGTGGCCTGTTCTGTATCTCTGTTTGTTACCTGTACTGTATCTCTGTTTGTGGCCTGTACTGTATCTCTGTTTGTGGCCTGTATGGTATCTCTGTTTGTGGCCTGTACGGTATCTCTGTTTGTGGCCTGTATGGTATCTCTGTCTGGGGCCTGTATGGTATCTCTGTTTGTGGCCTGTACTGTATGTCTGTTTGTGGCCTGTACTGTATGTCTGTTTGTGGCCTGTACTGTAACTCTGTTTGTGGCCTGTACTGTATCTCTGTTTGTGTCCTGTACTGTATATCTGTTTGTGGCCTCTACTGTATCTCTGTTTGTGGCCTGTACTGTATCTCTGTTTGTGGCCTGTACTGTATCTCTGTTTGTGGCCTGTACTGTGTCTCTGTTTGTGGCCTGTATGGTATCTCTGTTTGTGGCCTGTATGGTATCTAAGTTTGTGGCCTGTATGGTATCTCTGTTTGTAGCCTGTACTGTATCTCTGTTTGTAGCCTGTATGGTATCTCTGTTTGTGGCCTGTACTGTAACTCTGTTTGTGGCCTGTACTGTATCTCTGTTTGTGGCCTGTACTGTATGTCTGTTTGTGGCCTGTACTGTATCTCTGTTTGTGGCCTGTACTGTATCTCTGTTTGTGTCCTGTACTGTATCTCTGTTTGTGGCCTGTACTGTATCTCTGTTTGTAGCCTGTACTGTATCTCTGTTTGTAGCCTGTACTGTATCTCTGTTTGTAGCCTGTACTGTATCTCTGTTTGTAGCCGGTACTGTCTCTCTGTTTGTAGCCTGTACTGTATCTCTGTTTGTGGCCTGTACTGTATCTCTGTTTGTAGCCTGTACTGTATCTCTGTTTGTGGCCTGTATGGTATCTCTGTTTGTAGCCTGTACTGTATCTCTGTTTGTAGCCGGTACTGTCTCTCTGTTTGTAGCCTGTACTGTATCTCTGTTTGTGGCCTGTATGGTATCTCTGTTTGTGGCCTGTACTGTATCTCTGTTTGTGGCCTGTATGGTATCTCTGTTTGTGGCCTTTATGGTATCTCTGGTTGTGGCCTGTACTGTATCTCTGTTTGTAGCCTGTGCTGTATCTCTGTTTGTGGCCTGTACTGTATCTCTGTTTGTGGCCTGTACTGTATGTCTGTTTGTGGCCTGTACTGTATCTCTGTTTGTGGCCTGTACTGTATCTCTGTTTGTAGCCTGTACTGTATGTCTGTTTGTGGCCTGTACTGTATCTCTGTTTGTAGCCTGTACTGTATCTCTGTTTGTAGCCTGTACTGTATCTCTGTTTGTAGCCTGTACTGTATCTCTGTTTGTAGCCGGTACTGTCTCTCTGTTTGTAGCCTGTACTGTATCTCTGTTTGTGGCCTGTACTGTATCTCTGTTTGTAGCCTGTACTGTATATCTGTTTGTGGCCTGTATGGTATCTCTGTTTGTGGCCTGTACTGTATCTCTGTTTGTAGCCTGTATGGTATCTCTGTTTGTGGCCTTTATGGTATCTCTGGTTGTGGCCTGTACTGTATCTCTGTTTGTAGCCTGTGCTGTATCTCTGTTTGTGGCCTGTACTGTATCTCTGTTTGTGGCCTGTACTGTATGTCTGTTTGTGGCCTGTACTGTATCTCTGTTTGTGGCCTGTACTGTATCTCTGTTTGTGGCCTGTACTGTATCTCTGTTTGTGGCCTGTATGGTATCTCTTGTTGTGGCCTGTATGGTATCTCTGTTTGTGGCCTGTACTGTATCTCTGTTTGTGGCCTGTATTGTATCTCTGTTTGTGGCCTGTACTGTATCTCTGTTTGTGGCCTGTACTGTATCTCTGTTTGTGGCCTGTACTGTATCTCTGTTTGTGGCCTGTACTGTATGTCTGTTTGTGGCCTGTGTCTGTTTGTGGCCTGTACTGTATCTTTGTTTGTGGCCTGTACTGTATCTCTGTTTGTGGCCTGGACTGTATCTCTGTTTGTGGCCTGTACTGTATATCTGTTTGTGGCCTGTACTGTATCTTTGTTTGTGGCCTGTACTGTATCTCTGTTTGTGGCCTGTACTGTATCTCTGTTTGTGGCCTGTACTGTATCTGTTTGTGGCCTGTACTGTATCTCTGTTTGTGTCCTGTACTGTATCTCTGTTTGTGGCCAGTACTGTATCTCTGTTTGTGGCCTGTACTGTATCTTTGTTTGTGTCCTGTATCTCTGTTTGTGGCCTGTACTGTATCTGTTTGTGGCCTGTACTGTATCTCTGTTTGTAGCCTGTACTGTATCTCTGTTTGTGTCCTGTACTGTATCTCTGTTTGTGGCCTGTACTGTATCTGTTTGTGGCCTGTACTGTATCTCTTCACAGTTAGAGGGTTACAGAGATCCTCTCAGTTGTCAGACGGATGTCTCCAAAAACGTAAGTCATCAAAAGTGTTGCAGCTCTGATGTAATGATTAAGGCCCTTTGACAACACTGGACATGAGTTACCCGTCCATCAAAGAGAACCACATCTGTTTGTCTGAGTGTCTAATCCCAGCAGAACCAGTCTCACAGGGGCAGAAAACAACTTGATTCTCATTTTCAACTTCCACAGAGAACATCCATTAAGGTTGAGGGTCAACGTGGCTGCAGCTATGCTACATAACATTAGCATGGGCATTAGGAATGATAACAATGGTGATGATAGTAATGCACGTTTCATTTAAAAATCACTTGTTATACATTGCAATAGTAACTCGTACGGTAATAGTAACTTAATCAACACTATGTTTGCTATCAAGAAGCTATCAATTCATCTGTGTCCGTGGAAGAGTGAGTAGGCTTCAAAACCTTCCTTTAAGGAACATTTCTAAAATGTTTAACTTTATATTCCTCACTTCCAGCACCACCTAACATCAACATATGTGAAAATGGCGCAATTTCTATGTTTTGTAGTAAAAAATAAAGAGGAAGAGAAGTGTTCCAGGGACATCATAAACCAATTAGTAGACAATTAGGCCTACTCATAATTGGTTAAAATCACATGATGCAAACCGATGATGTCATTGGAAACACTTATATTTCTCTATCTTTTTCCACAAAACATAGAAATGTGCCATTTTCACAAAGAGTATGTTGATGTTGGGGTGAGGATGATGATGATGATGATGAAGCTGACGTTTTTTAGAAATGTCCCTTTAAAGCGTCAGTCAGCACATAAGACGATAATAAAGTGTTCTACCCGCCATTGTTTTGGTAAAAAGCTGAGGGATTGGACTGGATAAATGTAACCACTATCAAATTCAAGCTGATGGATTGGGCAAGAGAAATGTAACAACTGTCAAATTCATAGACAGCCCTATGGATGAAAGGACTGACCATCCATGATATCAAAGGTATAGTTTTAACCACGTTTTGAGGCTATACGGTGTTTGTTTACATGTACATTGTTTAAAAACATTGGAGTAAAACAAGCTTATACTCTGTACTTTGTTGAAGGACCTTTGGCAGTGGTTACAGACTCGAGTCTTCTTGGGTATGACACGGCACCGGGAGGTTAGAGGAACTCTGTCGTGCTTCATGGAGTCTCATCTCTCCACAACATCAACATACTGAGTGCCTGAGCTACTGGAGCTTAGACATGTCAGAGAGAGGCAGGAGTGATGCTTGAGTGAGAACAGGTAGAGTACATGTGTGTGCACACATGCTTTCTGCCATTCCTATAAGCATGAGTGCTCTCTAGCCACAGCATTAGAAGCTATCTTTGGTGATATAAATTTAGAATTCGATAATAGCGAATCCTTCAGGAGGGCCTGAACTCCTCCTGTATGCAAACTCTCCCTGGGGACAATAGACATATAACACCCCCTGTGGTACTTTCTGTCTCTGTTTTGCCCTTACACACACACACACACACACACACACACACACACACACACACACACACACACTATCTCTGGGAGGTGGCATCTGCTTTCAGGTGCCTGATCAATAAGTTGTATGATATCAGCTGAGGAGGGGGTACGGCCTGCGATACCCTAGCAGGGCCAACAGGGGCAGTGTAGGACAGCACACTGCAGTTCCCTTAGGGCAACATCAACTTCACGAGTACTATAGGTCAGAGACAGACCTTACTCATTGAGAATTTCACATACACAAACAAGTCACATTTTGACACAATGTCTCGCACAGACATGGCCACATTAATAAACACTATTCTGGTATTTCAATACTGTCAGTTTTAATATTTGTATTTTGCATATAAAGATAGTAAATAGATAACTTATACATTCTAAATAAAGATACATTACAGATGTGTTTATGTGTATCAATGACAACCTCATGCTAAGCTAACACTCTAATAGGAGACTAAATATAAATGATTTATATTACGTTTCCACTACTGATTGCACATCTCTATAAAGTGCAACCTATTTATAAAAAGGGCCAACAAAGCCTACTACTGCTTGATGAGCTGCTTGTTAAGTGCTGCAGCACTGCCACCCTGTGGTCGTCTGAAGTACCCACTCAAACCCAGTCACAATCAAACCTGACTAAGCTAGAGAGGATGGATTTGACATATTCCGGGCTTTAGAGAGAAAACCACAATTAGATGTGTTTTTTTCTTAACTACATAATAGCAAGATCCAATGCAAGCCTATTTCTTGATTAGTTCTGACAGTATTGCCACTCTCTTCCTTCCTGTTATGGCTATCTAGTGACTCCAGTGAGAGGGCTTGTTTGAATGGTAAGGCAAAAGCAAGAGTGAAGTTGTGGGAGGGGCATCTGAAACAGCCGGATGTCAGACACTAATGTGGTTTTCCTTTAGCCAGGCTCAGTGCAACATGTCAGTGTTGTCATTGTTTACAAAAGTTGTTCTTTATAATGTCGAAATATACAGGTCTCCAACCCCCATATCACGTATTCACAAACTGAAAATAAACAGTGCATTCGGAAAGTACTCAGACCCATTGACTTTTTCCACATTTTGTTACATTACAGCCTTGTTAAAAAATTGATTAGCAAAAACCAAGCCATAAGGTCGAAGAAATTGTCCGTAGAGCTACGAGACAGGATTGTGTTGAGGCACATATCTGGGGAAGGGTAACAAAACATTTCTGCAGCATTGAAGGTACCCAAGAACACAGTGGCCTCCTTCATTCTTAAATGGAAGAAGAATGGAACCACCAAGACTCTTCCTAGAGCTGGTCACCTGGCCAAACTGATTAATTGGGGGAGAAAGGCCTTGGTCAGGGAGGTGACCAAGAACCTGATGGTCACTCTGACAGAACTCCAGAGTTCCTCTGTGGAGATGAGAGAACCTTCCAGAAGGACAACCATCTCTGCAGCACTATACCAATCAGGCCTTTAGGGTAGAGTGGCCAGATGGAAGCTACTCCTCAGTAAAAGGCACATGACAGCCTGCTTGGAGTTTGCCAAAAGGCTCATCTTCCAACAGGACAACAACCCTAAGTACACAGCAAAGACAAAGCAAGAGTGGCTTTGGGACAAGTCTCTGAATGTCCTTGAGTGGCCCAGCCAGAGCCTGGACTTGAACCCGATCAAACATTTCTGGAGAGACCTGAAAACAGGTGTGCAGTGACGCTTCCCATGCAACCTGACAGAGCTTGAGATTACCTGCAGTTAAGAATGGGAGAAAATCCCCAAATAGAGGTGTGCCAAGCTTGGAGCATCATACCCAAAAAAGACTCAAGGCTCTAATTGCTGCCAAAGGTGCTTCAACAAAGTATTTGCTCAAACGTTTAAAAAACTGTTTTTTCTTTGTCATTATGGGGAATTGTGTGTAGATTGATGAGGGGGGGGGAACACTTTAATCAATTTTAGAGTAAGGATGTAATGTGGAAAAGTCCATTGTACAATCAATTGGTGAGAGAGAAAGAATGAAATATCACATTAATTTGTACCTATCCACTGTATACATGAATTGCAACAAAGTTGTTTCCTGTTTCAGCCACGTCTTTGTTCACATTAGTGTGTGTCAAACAAAAACTCCCTAATGATTGGTTGACAATAAAGCCTACCACAATACAGGCGATGCAGTTGACATGTAGGCACAAATCTGACAGTTTTCATCCCCATAATGGCTCTCCCAGGTGGCGCAGCAGTCTAAGGCACTGCATGTCAGTGCTAGAAGTGTCACTACAGACACCCTGGTTCAAATCTAGGCTGTATCAAAACAGGCCGTGTTTGGGAGTCCCATAGGGCGGCACACAATTGGCCCAGTGTCTTCCGGGTTTGTCTGGTGTAGGCTGTCATTGTAAAAGAGAGTTTGTTCTTAACTTACTTGCCTAGTTAAATAAATAAAGGTTACATAATGTAACACACTTTGAAAGGTCTGACAAAAGTGATCTGCCTGAATATATTGATGAAAGTTCACGTGTCCGAGCGAGATTTAATTTATCAAAACGTCAAACTGTGTAACCAAGCATTTATAGCGGCTAAGAAATGTATTGCCATTGATTGGAAGGTTGGATATCCGCCCACAATGTCAAGTTATGTAGCACTAGATTTTAATTATTACTATTATTATTAAGGGTATACTGGGCAACTTTCATAAGGTTGGGATGCCTTATGTGGAGTACAGGAACTGGTACCAGAACCACACAGGTCCCCAAAACAGGTGACTTTACATCTAAGAGGTTTTAAGGCTGAGATCCGCATTAGGGGAAACAGTGCAACTGGCTGCCCGAGGAATATTTGTTATTCTGTTTATTAAATCGCGTGTGCAATGATGTCCAACTTTTACCTTCGAGGAAAAATAAATGATACCCATAAAGTGTTACCATTTTTTATTTTAGTTCCTGATTCTGAAGTCCAGGATTAAGATGATGAAAACTGTGTCTGGATCAGCAATTTGGGGCAGTTCTGTTTAGACAGCAATGTCTCAACGCTACCACAAAGGGGAGTCACATCCAACTGAAAACTTCAGTCCTATACATGAGCTGAGAGCTACAGAACAACTTCACTTCCTGATCAAGGCTGCATGTCATCAGTCTAAAAGGGCCTCCCCTTTATTTCTCTTTCTAAGACCTGGACAGGTTAGTGTTAGCCACCTAGTTAGCCACAATAAACTGAAATTCGTAGCATTAGCCACCTAGCTAACGTTAGCCACAACAAATTGGAATTCGTAACATATCATACTTATTGCAAATTTGAAACATATTGTAAGAATTGCAACATATGCCTTGCAGGTCCAAAGTCTAATCAGTGTGGGACAGACAGCGATTCCCACAGTCCCCCTCTGCTCTCTCAGTGATGCAGTCTGGGAAGAAAACTCCTTAGCTGGCCTGTGTGTGTGTTTGTGTGTGCTCGCAAATGCTTGTCCTTCTCTGGAAGAGAAAGAGAAGGAGGGGGGAGTGCAGTGTGAACTTTCCTTCCTCTGAGGCCTCAGCGGTCCTGAAACAGGCGACCCCAGGCTCTCTGCGGAGCAGCTGTCAGACCCTGTGTCCTGGCTTTTCCGGCCTGGACTGTGGGAAAGTCAGGAGCACTGCTCTATCCCTCTAGCCTCCCTCTCATCCTGCTTCCTGTTGGGACGCTAAATATACCCAAGCCTTTTGTTCCCCGCGCTTCCCAAAATATGCTGCCACCGCCGCTGACATCAAACATGTTCTTTCCAAGTTCCTCCCACCGGCCTATCGGATGCTGACACTCTTCCCTGACTGGCACAGAGGACTGTTTTCCTGCATGGAGAGGAGAGGAGATTAGATGCCCTGTGGAAGATGGGTTAGGGAGGCACAGGGGTAGAGGGTTAGGGGAGCTGTCTGGGCTGAGAAATAGGATGTCTTGTTGAGGTGGAAACCGAGAGCAGAGAGGTCATTGACCTGGTGAATTGAGTTCTGATTTGGACTAAGACTTTTTCAAACCACTTAGAATTTGCATTAACGAAGAATGAATAATCCAAAGACGTTATATCAACATGACTGAGTGAGCTCAATGGTGTTAACCTGAATGATTAGGATTTTGAGCCGCTTGACTTTCCTGTCCGTCTAAGACCAGACAAGGTCCACAGTAGTTTTCTAAATCATGGGTCAGAACATTCACACTGTAGGTAGGTCACAGACAGATTATCTGGTGTTAGGGCTAAAAACGGGGTTCAAGCTAGAAACACACACACACCATTACACAATCACACTTACACTCACATAGGTGAACAAATAACCACAGTTCCTCTTCCGTTTTCCTTTTAGCCCACTAGCTATACTGTAGAGCCATAGAGCAGGGGAATGGAGGAGAGGTGAAGACCATGGGATTGTAGTAAAGGAGAGGTTATTAAATCATTGACTCTAACCATTCCTCTGGGTGGAATCTCAAACATTACAGACAGAGTGAATGTGTGTGAGAGAGAGAGAGAGAGAGAGAGATGTGATCCTGGTTGGCGGACATCATCTAATCATTCGTCAGTCATTTGATCTGTCTCCCTGTGTTATCTCGACATCTATTGTATCTCTACCGGACCTTTGTGCCTCTTTCCTTTCTCACAGAGATGACTGGGTCCATTCAGATAAACCTCTCTATACGTCAATGGTCTGTTTCGCCACAAATAGCCCATATCCATCTCCGTCTCTGTCTCTCCCATTCACAGAATAAAGGATGCTCACTGAGTCTTCTGATGAGTAATCATCTGGGGCTCTGGTGACTAAACCCCGGGCTTACGCATGTACTCAAGCACACGCACACACACACACACACACACACACACACACACACACACACACACACACACACACACACACACACACACACACACACACACACACACACACACAGAGACAGTAGTAAACATCTGACACGAACAATGGCTAACAAGCAGTGATTATCACAACCCAGCTCCCATCACTGCAGCAATGACTCCAACACCACCACTCGCACCCACATCCTAGCCCTCCCTCCCTTCCTACCTCACTCTCCCCCTCCCTCTCTCGCTCCCTCTTTCTCTCTCCCTTCCAGGTCAGTGGCTGTGTCCGGTTGAATCGATGCACTCAGCAATTTGTAACATTTTGAAAAATGCAAGGAATGCATCAGCGTTTCCTGTTTCCAGCCGACAAACCACACAGGATTAGAGATCACATACTCGCGCTGAAGCACATACACAAACTTTCAAATGTAAAAAACTCACAAATACACACACACAAAAAAAAAACATTCTTACACAAGAAAACACACATACAAAATATTACACAAGCAACAATCTCACACACACACACAGTGCCTGCACCCTTCTGTGGGTATTTCCACATCCTCAGTGCATCCAATAAATGCCCCCAGAGAGAACAGCAGAATAGAGTACAGCCCAGCCGTGGAGGAACATAACACAGTTCCATGGAACAACAGGAACATCTGGGTCTCTCATAACATCTCAGGCCTCCAGATACAGACCCTGCTCCAGACAGTGGCCAGAACCCAGGGAGATGGAAACAGGCCAGGCACTAAGCAAAACATACTGGTACAGAAATACTGCAGGAACCCTCAGAGGACCAGACCCCAGATCAGCTCCATCACTGTGAGAATCATCCCACCTCCAGCTAGCTCTCCCTCTCCCTATCCTATCCTGGATTCAAATAGTAGTTGTTTTATTTAAATTTAAGTTGAGCTTTTGATTGAGACTGCTTGGGACCATTCCATTGGTTCTGTTGCACCAGGCAAGCTTGATCAAATGCAGGTAAATTATGTGAAAGAAAATAAATTGAACGCAGATCTGCTTCCTATTCCTCGGGTCACCCCAGCCCTCCACATGCCCCCACGTCAGAGGAACCTTTCAGGGTGGTTTTGGTCAGAGTCAAGGAGGGCATTGAAGAACATCTGTGAAGAGTGTATACATAATGATACACACAAACACTTCCTCTTACAGATACACAAACACACACACACACACACTACACACACACACTACACACACACACACTACACACACACACGCTACACAAACACACACCAGTGGATGCTCTTCAGAGGAGAAAGGGGAGGACCATCCTCCCCAATGAATTTGATATATATATAGATAAAACTATACTAAATGTAATCACATGTCACCAAATAATTGATTAAAACACACTATTTTGCAAAGAAGGTCTACAGTAGCCTCAACAGCACTCTGTAGGGTAGCACCATGGTGTAGCCGGAGGATAGCTAGCTTCCGTACTCCTCTGGGTACATTGACTTCAATACAAAACTTAGGATGCTCATGGTTCTCACCCCCTTCCATAGACTTACACAGTAATTATGACAACTTCTGGAGGATGTCCTCCAGCCTATCAGAGCTCTTTCAGCAGGAACTGACATTTTGTCCACCCAATCAAAGGATCAGATAATTAATCTAATACTGAAAGCATAAGCTACAGCAAGCTAGCACTGTAGTGTATAAAATGTGGTGAGTAGTTGACTCAAAGAGAAAGACAATAGTTGAACAAATATATTTCTTCTAAAATGAAGGACAAGCAAGAGAGATATAGATAGACAGAGATATAGATAGACAGAGAGATATCATCATACATTTTTCCCTTTCAGTTTCACTTACTTAGCTAGCAAATGCAGATAGCTATTTTAGCCTACTGAAACACCCTGCTCAAACAGAGGGATGCTATGTTAGCTAGCTGGCTATGATTTTCCAACACAACACTGGAACTCTTCAAAGTCAAAGTTAGCTAATTTATTGCTACCGGTGCTTGCCAGTGTAACTGCCAACTGACTGTTACTGTAACATTACTGCATGATTGTAGCGGGTTTACTAACGCATTAGTTCTATTAGCTATGCTGACTACGAAGTTACTTTAGTTAATATGGTGATAACTATGTAGGCTGTGTGTAGCGGTTATGACATGGTTTGGAAAGGTTTTTTCGCCTGGTCACATTCAGCTGATGTGTTGTGCATTAAAGTCCACAAGCGAAGGGAAAAGGTGAGAGGAGGAGAGCGCATTGATGTGAGAAGGAATACAATGTGGCTGCTATGAAAGTGAACTGTGTTTAGGCAAAATCAGGGGTGTTTTCATTCTGCCAATTCTGTTGAAAAACATTTCTTAAATGGAAGCAAACGGAACAAAACAGGGATAAAGGTACCTGAATTTGTCAAATAGAAACTTGTTTGCAACTGCTGGACTAACGATTACACCCTATGTCAGCTAGATGCAGGCAAGAGTGTGCAAGGCAGTATTGAATGTCACTGTCTGTCCAGGTGTCACTGTCTGTCACCTCAAATGTGTCTCTCGACCTGTGTGCACCTACATTGTAAACTTTAAATCATAGGCTACTGTAGGTTGTAGCAACCTCATGATGGGTATAGGAAAGATTCAAGTATCATGTTATAGCCTAAACCTATTGCTGTTACACTGAGCTGGGTGAATGGAATATGAATGAGGATCATCCAATATGCTGTAATAGAAATAAGGCCATGCTCATGAACAAAAATGGTCCTCCCTCATCTTAAACGGCACTGACCGCCACTGACACACACACACGCACACACACAAAACACCCTTTAACAGCAGTCCAGATTTACATTCTGTTCAAGTGAATCCCACATATGTTCCACAGGATATTATCCACATGGCTGTGTAGCCTCTCTGCCTGACTCACCTGTACTGTCTCTGTCACTGGAGCTCATGGTGGCACACGCTCAATACATTCACTGCTGGACTAGGACTGGGACTGGGACTGGGGCTGGGACTGGGACTGGGACTGGGGATTAGGCTAGGGATGAGGCTGGGGCTGGGACTGGGCCTGGGGTTGAGACTGGGACTAGGGATTAGGCTAGAGATGAGGCTGGGACAAGGGATTAGGTTTGGGATGAGGCTGGGACTGGGTCTGGGATAGGGATGAGGATGGGACTAGGGATTAGGCTAGGGCTGAGACTGGGGCTGGGACTGAAGCTGAATCTGGGGCTGAAGCTAAGGGTTTAGGCTAGGGATGAGGCTGGGACTGGGGCTAAGGATGAGGTTGGTACTGGGCCTGGGACTGGGGCTGGGACTAGGGATTAGGCTAGGGATGAGGCTGAGGCTGAGGCTGGGACTGGGGCTAGGGCTGAGGCTAGGGATGAGGCTGAGACTTGGGCTAGGGCTGGGACTAGGATGAGTCTGGGACTGGGGCTAAGGATGAGGCTGGGACTGGGGCTGGGGCTTAGACTGCAGATAGGGATGAGGCTGGGGCTGGGACTGGGGCTAGGACTGGGAATGGGAATGGGGCTAGGACTGGGACTGGGGCAGGGACTGTGGTAGGGACTGAGGCTCAGGATAAGGCTGGGGCAGGGACTGGTGCTAGGGCTGGGACTGGGGCAGGGACTGAGACTCGGGATGAGGCTGGAGCAGGGACTATTACTAGGGCTGGGACTGGGGCAGGGACTGGGGCTAGAACTGGGACTGGGGCTAGGGCTGGGACTGGGGCAGGGCCTGGGGCTAGGGATGAGGCTGGCACTGGGACTGGGGCTGTGGCAGGGACTGAGGCTCAGGATGAGGCTGGGGCAGGCACTGGGGCAGGTTCTGCGGCTAGGACTGGGACTGGTGCTGGGCCTGGGACTGGGGCAGGGACTGGGGCTAGGACTGGAACTGGTGCGGGGACTGGGGCAGGGACTGGGCTAGGGTTGGGACTGGGGCAGGGACTGAGGCTCGGGCTGAGGCTGTGGCAGGGACTGAGGCTCGGGATGAAGCTGAGGCAGGGACTGAGGCTCGGGATGAGGCTGGGTCAGGGACTGGGGCTAGGGCTGGCACTGGGACTGTGATTGGGACTCTGGCGCCTACTCAATACACTATGAGTTAGATAGACCTCCCTGTAACATAGTGTAGAGCTGGGGAAACTCATGAAGTGTTTCACTATGGCACCAATTCAATACAATATACTGTAGAGCTAGTCCTGGTAACATTTGACTAAGGCTAGACTCGGGATGAGGCTGGAGCAGGGACTATTACTAGGGCTGGGACTGGGGCAGGGACTGGGGCTAGAACTGGGACTGGGGCTAGGGCTGGGACTGGGGCAGGGCCTGGGGCTAGGGATGAGGCTGGGACTGGGACTGGGGCTGTGGCAGGGACTGAGGCTCAGGATGAGGCTGGGGCAGGCACTGGTGCTAGGGCTGGGACTGGGGCAGGGACTGTTGCAGGGACTGAGGCTCAGGATAAGGCTGGGGCTGGGACTGGGGCAGGTTCTGCGGCAAGGACTGGGACTGGTGCTGGGCCTGGGACTGGGGCAGGGACTGGGGCTAGGACTGGAACTGGTGCGGGGACTGGGGCAGGGACTGGGGCTAGGGTTGGGACTGGGGCAGGGACTGAGGCTCGGGCTGAGGCTGTGGCAGGGACTGAGGCTCGGGATGAGGCTGAGGCAGGGACTGAGGCTCGGGATGAGGCTGGGTCAGGGACTGGGGCTAGGGCTGGCACTGGGACTGTGATTGGGACTCTGGCGCCTACTCAATACACTATGAGTTAGATAGACCTCCCTGTAACATAGTGTAGAGCTGGGGAAACTCATGAAGTGTTTCACTATGGCACCAATTCAATACAATATACTGTAGAGCTAGTCCTGGTAACATTTGACTAAGGCACCCACTCGATACAGCGCTGGACTGGGGTGTGATCCCTGTGCGCTCCCTGTAATTGTTCCGCTGTGGAGAGGCCTGCTGGGCCAGGCAGCATGGATCGACAGGACAGATCTATAGACAGAGCAGGATGGACCTCGATGCTGCTCATTGATTAACTGAGGGCACGGAGGTGCATTATGGGCAGAGAGAATGAGAGAGAGGGGGAGAGGAATATTGTACTTTAAGCTGCATAAAGAAGCATGTGAGTGTGATAATAGAAGGATACTAAACTCTATAGAGATGAGAAATGACAAGAGATGACCGATATAGGACAACAATAAGAGAGAAGAGAGAGAGAGATGAAAGATCAAGGCCAGCAGCAAGCAAAGATGCAGAAATGGCATGAGTGATAGAACAGAAGGGGGATGTGAATGGCGGAAAAGAAGAGAGAATGAGACAGGGAGGGAGAAGGAGATAGGGAGGGAGAAGGAGATAGGGAGGGAAAAGGAGACAGGTAGGGAGAAGGAGACAGGGAGGGAGAAGGAGACAGGGAGGGAGAAGGAGACAGGGAGGGAGAAGGAGACAGGGAGGGAGAAGGAGATTTTTTTTTATTTTTTTTATTTATTTCACCTTTATTTAACCAGGTAGGCAAGTTGAGAACAAGTTCTCATTTACAATTGCGACCTGGCCAAGATAAAGCAAAGCAGTTCGACACATACAACGACACAGAGTTACACATGGAGTAAAACAAACATACAGTCAATAATACAGTATAAACAAGTCTATATACGATGTGAGCAAATGAGGTGAGATAAGGGAGGTAAAGGCAAAAAGGCCATGGTGGCAAAGTAGATACAATATAGCAAGTAAAACACTGGAATGGTAGATTTGCAATGGGAGAAAGTGCAAAGTAGAAATAAAAATAATGGGGGTGCAAAGGAGCAAAATAAATAAATAAATAAAATACAGTAGGGAAAGAGGTAGTTGTTTGGGCTAAATTATAGGTGGGCTATGTACAGGTGCAGTAATCTGTGAGCTGCTCTGACAGTTGGTGCTTAAAGCTAGTGAGGGAGATAAGTGTTTCCAGTTTCAGAGATTTTTGTAGTTCGTTCCAGTCATTGGCAGCAGAGAACTGGAAGGAGAGGCGGCCAAAGAAAGAATTGGTTTTGGGGGTGACTAGAGAGATATACCTGCTGGAGCGTGTGCTACAGGTGGGAGATGCAATGGTGACCAGCGAGCTGAGATAAGGGGGGACTTTACCTAGCAGGGTCTTGTAGATGACATGGAGCCAGTGGGTTTGGCGACGAGTATGAAGCGAGGGCCAGTCAACGAGAGCGTACAGGTTGCAATGGTGGGTAGTATATGGGGCTTTGGTGACAAAATGGATTGCACTGTGATAGACTGCATCCAATTTGTTGAGTAGGGTATTGGAGGCTATTTTGTAAATGACATCGCCAAAGTCGAGGATTGGTAGGATGGTCAGTTTTACAAGGGTATGTTTGGCAGCATGAGTGAAGGATGCTTTGTTGCGAAATAGGAAGCCAATTCTAGATTTAACTTTGGATTGGAGATGTTTGATATGGGTCTGGAAGGAGAGTTTACAGTCTAACCAGACACCTAAGTATTTGTAGTTGTCCACGTATTCTAAGTCGGAGCCGTCCAGAGTAGTAATGTTGGACAGGCGGGTAGGTACAGGTAGCGATCGGTTGAAGAGCATGCATTTAGTTTTACTTGTATTTAAGAGCAATTGGAGGCCACGGAAGGAGAGTTGTATGGCATTGAAGCTTGCATGGAGGGTTGTTAACACAGTATCCAAAGAAGGGCCAGAAGTATACAGAATGGTGTCGTCTGCATAGAGGTGGATCAGAGACTCACCAGCAGCAAGAGCGACCTCATTGATGGCTACAGAGAAGAGAGTCGGTCCAAGAATTTAACCCTGTGGCACCCCCATAGAGACTGCCAGAGGTCCGGACAGCAGACCCTCCGATTTGACACACTGAACTCTATCAGAGAAGTAGTTGGTGAACCAGGCGAGGCAATCATTTGAGAAACCAAGGCTGTCGAGTCTGCCGATGAGGATGTGGTGATTGACAGAGTCGAAAGCCTTGGCCAGATCAATGAATACGGCTGCACAGTAATGTTTCTTATCGATGGCGGTTAAGATATCATTTAAGACCTTGAGCGTGGCTGAGGTGCACCCATGACCAGCTCTGAAACCAGATTGCATAGCAGAGAAGGTATGGTGAGATTCGAAATGGTCGGTAATCTGTTTGTTGACTTGGCTTTCGAAGACCTTAGAAAGGCATGGTAGGATAGATATAGGTCTGTAGCAGTTTGGGTCAAGAGTGTCACCCCCTTTGAAGAGGGGGATGATAGGGATAGGGAGGGAGTAGGAGATAGGGAGGGAGGGAGAAGGAGACAGGGAGGGAGGGAGGGAGAAGGAGACAGGGAGGGAGGAGGAGACAGGGAGGGAGAAGGAGACAGGGAGGGAGAAGGAGATAGGGAGGGAGAAGGAGATAGGAAGGGAGAAGGAGATAGGGAGGGAGAAGGAGACAGGGAGAGAGAAGAAGACAGGGAGGGAGATGGAGATAGGGAGGGAGAAGGAGACAGGGAGGGAGAAGGACACAGGGAGGGAGAAGGAGATAGGGAGGGAGAAGGAGACATGGAGGGAGAAGGAGATAGGGATGGAGAAGGAGACATGGAGGGAGAAGGAGATAGGGATGGAGAAGGAGACAGGGAGGGAGAAGGAGACAGGGAGGGAGAAGGAGATAGGGAGGGAGAAGGAGACAAGGAGGGAGAAGGAGATAGGGAGGGAGAAGGAGATAGGGGGAGGAGTTGTTAGCTGTGTTAAGGAGGAGAGGAGTGGTGTCATCCAGGCAGCAGCAGCGAGAGGAAGTGTGTTAAACCTCTTTGCTGACCCCCGACCTCTGAGATACCATTCCCATCATCTCCTCCTCCAGCTGTCTACACTCACACACTCAAACACACACACGCACACACACAATCTTCTGTCTTCTCTCCCTTGCGCTCTCTCTCTCAGTTATTGGCAAAAAACACATCTATACTTGTTTTCCGAATAGCTTCCAACTCTCTCCCTTCCCCCTCTCAAATGCTATCCTTTTGCATCCCAGTTAAAACAATCTGTTTCTTTCTTTCTTTTCTCTCTACTCTCTTCTCTCCATCCTTACATGACTTCCTGTTCCTGACTACACAGCCTGTCTACTCCACTCCTTTCTATTCAACCAAGTCCTGAAAATTAGCATAACTATTCATCAAAGTTATTATAATAATGATCATTATACAGATTTTACACTGCAATCAACTCTCTCCAACTATCTATTATGTTATTCTGTTTTTGTTATTTCTCTGAAAATGGTCCCTTTGTCGTTGCAGACACACACACACACACACACACACACACACACACACACACACACACACACACACACACACACACACACACATAAGATATGTAAGGGAAGCTGGGTTGTTGTTTCTCCTGACTTCAGAAATGTCTGAATGAATTGATTAAGATAAAGGTCTGGGCTGCTCTATAGTATATAGTTCCTGTGGATCTAATCACAGCACTGGCACAGAGCAGAGGAGGAAAGGAGGGAGGCAGAGAAAGAGAGAGAACAGTTTACAAGGAGGGAGGAAATCACCCATCTCTCCCTGTTTTCCTCTTCCCCATTGTCTCCCTACACACACACACACACACACACACACACACACACACACACACACACACACACGAGAAGGATCCGCAGATGTGCGGCAAATTATCGTCTGTTTACCAACGCTCCCACCATCCCTTCCTCCTTGCATCCCTCCCTCCATCCCTCCCTCCTTCCATCCTTCCCTCGTTCCATCCCTTCCTCCCACCATTCCTCCCTCCCTGACACACATTCCACACACTGCAACTACCAGCCACAGCAGAGAAGCCTCTTTCTCCCCCACAAACACACACTCACACACACCAACACACACACACGGAAACTTCTCAAAGTTTATCCTGCTTGATTCCCATGGTATCCATGCTAATGGTGGTGCTGTGTGGAAGGAGTCTGGTTAGCCACTGTGCCCAGGCCCATACTTTAGTCCCATTTCACTGACCCTAATTGGAACGATTATCCAGTGATTCTGGTTGCCAGATGACTCCCATGTGTGAAGCACTTCTCAATATTCTGAGGGGGAACAGTCCTGACTTGAAGAAACGTGTGAATGAGAAAGGATGTGGTTTACTCATTTAGTAGTACTATTATAGTGGAGGAGAGTAGTCTTTCTTCTCCCCCCTCCCCCTCTCCACTCATTCTCCTCTCTGTGTTGTGTCTAGCAGTCAGGCACTTCTCGGGATGGCTCCAGCGTACCCCAGGACCCCGGCCCCTCTGGCCCCACTGGGTCCTCTCTGGCGCCTGCCCCTCCACGACACCTCCACCTGTCAACAGCTCCAGGCTGCAGCTGACACACACACACATGCCCAGGACGCCAGGCTCAGGAGCCCGCCGTGAAGGCCCCAAGCAGCGGGTCGGAATGCTGGAGTGGTATAGGTGGGGGTGGAGGTGGAGTTTGGAGGGTTATTCCATTCAATTCAATTCCCTATACATTATTTATCCCCATTGTGCTACTGAGTGTGACAATGCAGACAACCAACAAGAACCAACAATAATAGGCTAATGTTTCTCTTTACATACTTTACAATAAGTGTACAGGCCTGCATGAATAGACAGACATTAAAGGGATAGTAAACAAAGCATGTATTATTGTAAGCAATATTGTATACATAAAGAAGACAGTCTACTCACAACAGTTCCAATAGAGATAATGTGTATGTCCATCCTGGAAGCCTCAGCTCCAACCACATCCCAGGCTCAGGATTCACAGACCGGGCCACTCACCAACACACCGATAAGGCTGAGCTAGGGGCCACGGCCTGCTCTGCTCTCATAACCTGTTTGGTAACTGCTAACCGCTAACTGCAAACACGCACGCACGCATGCACACACGCACACACGCACACAAACACACACACACACACACACACACACACACACACACACACACACACACACACACACACACACACACACACACACACTGGTGTAGTATACTGTGTGAATGTTCTGTTTGGGCTCTAGGAATGCATTCATTGTGACTGACAGCTGTATGGAAACTTGACAGACAGGTGCTTTTGTTCCTCTAGGCCTTTGAGACTGACTCCCCAGGCATCCAGGACAGTGCCTGTATAGAAACAACAAGGGCCACATAGGAGATGCACAAGGCAGCCGGGGTAGGGGGTCGAGCAGGGAGAGGAACGCGCCTAACCCCTAACGCCTATTGCTTTAACACAGTGGTTAAAGGTTAAGGGTGGGAGTAGTATCACTCATGAGCTTCCCACTGGGCACACCACTTTATTTCAATGTGGATAATTGGCTAATATATGGTTGAGAGGTTTAGCAATGAGATTACAACCTACAGTTGAAGTCGAAAGTTTACGTACACCTTAGCCAAATACATTAAAGTCAGTTTTTCACAATTCCTGATATTTAATCTGAGTACAAATTCACTGTTTTAGGTTAGTTAGGTTCACGACTTTATTTTAAGAATGTTAAATGTCAGAATAATAGTAGAGAGAATGGTTCATTTCAGCTAGTATTTATTTCATCACATTCCCAGTGGGTCAGAAGTTTACATACACTCAATTAGTATTTGGTAGCATTGCCTTTAAATTGTTTAACTTGGGTCAAACGTTTCGGGTAGCCTTCCACAAGCTCCCCATAATAAATTGGTTGAATTTTCTTTAGATTTAGCTTGATATCAAGCAAAGAGGCACTGAGTTTGAAGGTAGGCCTTGAAAGACATCCACAGGTACACCTCCAATTGACTCAAATGATGTCAATTAGCCAATCAGAAGCTTCTAAAGCCATGACATAATTTTCTGGAATTTCTGGAGTTTAAAGGCACAGTCAACTTAGTGTATGTAAACTTCTGACCATTGGAATTGTGATACAGTGAAAAAAAGCATCATGTTGTTGGGGTGCTTTGCTGCAGGAGGGATTGGTGCACTTCACAAAATTGATGGCATCATGAGGGAGGAAAATTATGTGGATATATTGAAGCAACATCTCAAGACATCAGTCAGGAAGTTAAAGCTTGGTCGCAAATGGGTCTTCCAAATGGACAATGACCCCAAGCATACTTCCAAAGTTGTGGCAAAATGGCTTGAGGACAACCATGTCAAGGTATTGGAGTGGCCATCACAAAGCCCTGACCTCATTCACATAGAAAATGTGTGGGAAGAACTGAAAAAGCGTGTGCGAACAAGAAGGCCTACAAACCTGACTCAGTTACACCAGCTCTATCAGGAGGAATGGGCTGAAATTCACCCAACTTATTGTGGGAAGCTTGAGGAAGGCTACCCGAAACGTTTGACCGAAGTTAAACAATTTTAAGGCAATGCTACCAAATACTAATTGAGTGCATTTAATCTTCTGACCCACTGGGAATGTGATAAAAATAAATACAAGCTGAAATAAATAATTCTCTCTACTATTATTCTGACATTTAACATTCTTAAAATAAAGTGGTGATCCTACCTGACCTAAGACAGGGAATTTTTACTGGGATTAAATATCAGGAATTGTGAAAACTGAGTTTAAATGTATTTGGCTAAGGTGTATGTAAACTTCCGACTTCAATTGTACATATGAAATTATTAAAGCAGTTTGTAAACACTATTAAAGTGACTAGTGTTCCATTATTGAAGTGACCAGTGATTCTAAGGTGTAGGGTTGAGTAACCGGGTGGCAGCCGGCTAGTGATGACTATTTAACAGTCTGATGGCCTTGAGATAGAAGCTGTTTTTTAGTCTCTCGGTCCCTGCTTTGATGCACCTGTACTGACCTCACCTTCTGGATGATAGCGGGGTGGACAGGCCGTGGCTCGGGTGGTTGATGTCCTTGATGATCTTTTTGGCCTCACTGTGACATCGGGTGCTGTAGGTGTATCCCCGGTGAGGGGGGGGGGCACTGTGTGAGCACTGTGTGTGTGTGTGTGTGTGTGTGTGCGTGCGTGCGTGAGTGTGTGTAGGGAGACAATGGGAAAGAGGAAAACAGGGAGAGATGGGTGATTTCCTCCCTCCTTGTAAACTGTCCTCTCTCTTTCTCTCTCCAGGGGTAGGTAAGAGGTCTGCTTTAATGCACTTCAGTTTTTGATGATGAGCAGAAAGGGTGGGTTTTCTCAAGTGCATGCACGCTAACCCACTGGGCACAGACGTCATTTCAACTTCTAGTTTTGATTGACATTTGATTGAGATGTCAACTACTATGAATTCAAGATGAAATCAACAAAAACATTCAACATGTCATTGGATTTAGGTTAGTTGAGTAAGAAAAAAAATCAAAATACAATCCGTTTTCCACGTTGAGTCAACATCAGATTGACTTTTGTTGTTGAAATGAGGTCGAAATATCATTGATGCAACCAGTTTTTGCCCAGTGGGAAGACATATACACACACACACAGTCACACACACAAAAACACAGACGGTCACACACACAGTCACACACACGGTCACACACACAAAAACACAGACGGTCACACACGCGGTCACACAGACAGTCACAAACCCAGTCACACAGACAGACAGTCACTCACAAACACACACACACACACACACACACACACATACATCTGTATTCACTCCTCTAAGAAGCCATTAGTGTGAGCTGGCCTTGATTACTTATTTATGGGGCCGTCGAGGAGTGGAGTGAAGAACTATGGACAAAGGCTCCCCCTGACCACTGCAACATCATGAACATACAGCAGTCTATACAGCACAAATACACACACACACACACACACACATACATACATACATGCATACATACATACACACACACACACACACACACACACATACACACATACACACACACACACACATTTTCTGCATTGCAAATGGGCAGGGGAAGGAAAGGCCTCACCGGTCTTTTTGACTAACGGGATATGGACGTGACTACTCTGGTCATCAAACCTGACAGTCTACAACACTAAGGTTAACGCAGTATGAGCATCTCACAAACACACAGTGATGCAAACAGCCACACACGCACGCACACACACACACACACCAGAGAAGAGGCAGCCAGACACAGGCCGTTTGGAAACACCTTTTATTGGTTATCTTTAGCCATGAGGGCTGCAGCCGCCACACTACTCCAAGAGAAACCAAACCAAAAAGCCTAAAATATCATCCTCGCAACTTCCGCAGTCAAATAAATACTTTTCTCTCATCGCAACCATTAAATAAATATCTGTGACGCATCGGTAATATCAGCAACGGAAAAAAATAAGTGTGAAATGTATATTTAATATATATAATATATTCATTTAGATAGATTTCTCTCTATATATATATATATATATATATATATATATATATATATGTATATATATATATATGTCCATATATTCTCCTTAAATGATTTTACAACATACAAGATGCCAATTGTACCAAAGCAATACTTACTAATACAACATGGGGAAGTTTAGTGGTTAACTTGTAGCCTGCATACAGCACCCGAGAGGGTTGGTTGGTTGTTATTCTGCAGAAATGCATGTATAGTACAGTACCTACCTACACACGGAGCCCTTCCCCTCAACACCTGGCCACCTGGGAGATAGAGCTCTTCAGGGGAAGGACTGTAGAGGAGAGGACATACACCTGGGCCTTACACATTGGCCATGAAGTGTATGGGTGTGTATTTGTGTTTGTGTGTGTATTTGTGTTTGTGCGTGTGTATTTGTGAAATGAATCACGGAGCAAATAGTGAAGTTGAGGTACATCATAAAAGGTGTGGCACATAGTAAATGAACTTCTCCTCCACAGTGCAAAACCTCTAGAAGAATTGTTAGAAGTATTGACCAGGTCTGTGACTCAAGGTAAATGTTCACTATAATAGAAAATAATCATAGCAACATCAATCATAATAAAAAGGGGAATACAATACATACATGTATACAATAACAGTCTGTATGTACATATAAAAATATAGCAAAGTAACTTCAACAAATAGGATGAGTGTGTGTGTTCATAGGTGAATACAAGCACACACGTGCACGCACATACAATCACACACACACACGCGCTTGACACAGCGTGTTACTTTTCACATCCGGTTTGAATATCAGTACAGAAGACAACCAGACCCCCCCCCCAGACTGAGTCCCTCAGTCCCTCCATCTCTCCTCGCCTGTTCTTCATCTCCCAGTGTTGGAATGGTATGACCTCACTCCCACAGCTTCACTCACTCCAACATCAGTCCTTCTAACGGACAGTCACCCTGTCCACAACCTCCTCCTTCCCTTCCTTTTCCTTTCCTCCCTTCTCCACTTCCACAGCTCTCTCCCACACTCTACTTTCCTCCATTCACCTCCATCCCTCCCTCCTTCCCCATTAGAAGCTATCATACAGCTAATTGCCTCCTCTCAGAGATCAACTCTCAGAGAAGGAGGACTGGAACCTATTAAGCGTCTGCATGCTTTCCAGCCGAAACAGTTTGGAATAGTGACTGCATATATTATGACAACATTTTTTTTATGTTTTTGTTCGTTTTGGTCTTCGGCAAGGGTGTTTTTGGTTGTTCGGGCACACCAAACTTTTTCTCAAGACAAGCAGAAATCGGTACCCGAAGTCTAGGCCTCTTCATTGGTGATTGGACAACAGTAAGGATTGTTTGTGGTCATTCAACGTGAGACGAATAGTTTTCATTCAAATTTTTTCGCTGGACAAATACTGCACCTAACATCTTAGTTAGATGTAAAATTGAGCAACTAAGATCTCAACATTAATGACAAATTCCTTGAGTTATCTGACTATTTTTAGGAAGTGTATTCTGGCTACAGCGTCTCAGAACGGACAACCAGTACTATTGCTGCTTCTTTCTCATTTATCAAGTGATGGTCTTCTAATAGAGTATGTGAGCGCACTTGTTCAGTTTGACCTGCTGAACTGCCAACCTGAAGCACACTGACACCTTTACTTAGTCCATACAGTTAGTAGGAATGTAACTGGGAGGGAAGGGGTGCTAAGATGTGATGCTGGAAGGTGTTAGCTAGCCCCCCTCCACCCCCCAGTGGGGTCGGGGGGAGGACTCGCCTGAGGTTGATCAAACTGGCCAGAGGAATCTGTCAAGAAGAGGAAAGCCCTGACCATGCAAAATGCATAATGTGTTGTGGACGCAGTGGTAAGGATCTATAACGGAGGTAACATTTCTTATCTGGCTCCCTTTCCTAAGCCTTAGCTGGCTTACTGTCCATGCCCTATGATATCCCTCTGTATTGGGAATTTAGGGTAGCTCCATCTCTTTGGTGCACGGTAGACAGCAACGCTATCAGGATGGAGGGAGGAATAGAGGAGAGGGGAGGAAGGAATGGGTTAGGGGAGGCTGAGGGATGGGTACAGGCAGGGGAGGTGAGGAGGGGAGAGACAGGCGGTGAGGGGTCAGGGAAGTCTGGCGTCAGCCTGCCGCGGAGAGGAAACCTAAAAATATAACAGGAGGCTTCTGATGACAGCAAACATACACAGGCCCGACACACACTAACACAGGAGGGGACATGACACCCACACACACATACTCACATATACACTACATGACCAAAAGTATGTGACCACCTGCTCGTCGAACATTTCATTCCAAAATCATGGGCATTAATATGGAGATGGTCCCCCATTTGCTGCTATAACAACCTCCACTCTTCTGGGAAGGTTTTCCAATAGATATTGGAATGTTGCTGCAGGGGCTTCCTTCCATTCAGACACAAGAGCATTAGTGAGGTCGGGTACTGAAGTTGGGTGATTAGGCCTGGCTAGCAGTCGGAATTTTAATTAATACCAAAGGTGTTCATTGGGGTTGAGGTCAGGGCTCTGTGCAGGCCAGTCAAGTTCTTCCACACGATCTCGACAAACCATTTATGTATGGACCTCGCTTTGTGTATGGAGGGCATTGTCATGCTGAACCAGGAAAGGACCTTCCCCAAACTGTTGCCACAAAGTTGGAAGCACAGAATCATCTAGAATGTCATTGTATAGAATGTCATTGTTAAGGGGCCTAGCTCAAACCATGAAAATCAGCCCCAGACCATTATTCCTCCTCTACCAAACTTTACAGTTGGCACTATGCATTGGGACAGGTAGCATTCTCCTGGAATGCGCCAAACCACATTCGTCCATCAGACTGACAGATGAGAAGCGTGATTCATCACTCCAGAGAACGCGTTTCCACTGTTCCAGAGTCCAATGGCGGCAAGCTTTACACCACTCCAATCAACGCTTGGCATTGCGCATGGTGATCTTAGGCTTGTGTGCGGCTGCTCAGCCATGGAAACCCACTTCATAAGTTCCTAACAAACAGTTCTTGTGCTGATGTTTCTTCCAGAAGCAGTTTGGAACTCGGTAGTGAGTGTTGCAACCGAGGACAGACACTTTTTTATGCACTACATGCTTCAGCACTTGGCGGTCCTGTTCTGTGAGCTTGTGTGGCCTACCACTTTGCGGCTGAGCCGTTGTTGCTCCTACTTTTCCACTTCACAATAACAGGACTTACAGTTGACCGGGGCAGCTGTAGTTGGGCAAAAATGTTACAAACTGGCATGTTGGAAAGGTGGCATCCAATGACAGTGCCATGTTGAAAGTCACTGAGCTCTTCAGTAAGGCCATTCTACTGCCAATGTTTCTCTATGGAAATTGCATGGCTGTGTGCTCCATTTTATACACCTGTCAGCAACGGGTGTGCCTGAAATAGCCAAATCCACATATTTGAAGTGTTGTCCACATACTTTTGTATATATATAGTGTATACTGTACATACACAGGTAAGAACACACACTTACACACAAAGATTTGTGCACATACACATGCTCGTGCAAGCACGCACACACACACACACACACACACACACACACAAACACACACACACACACACACACACACACACACACACACTCGCGCACACACACACACACACTGCCTGGTCATAAGGGAGGCCCCCCAGGTTAGTCTGTTAGTTAGACAGCTGGGCAACACTACAGACGATTCACCTCTATATCTCACAGTGCTTTCCATATTAAATGAGCTTAATCACTTTAGATTCTCCGGGTACATCATGGTCCCTTTTTGGTGTGTCAAACAGTAATACATGTTTGTGTTTCAGAGTTTGTGTTTTTATTCCACCTTTAGGAAAGGGTCTTTGCATCAGCCTTAGACAAAATGTCTGCCATGGCCGCTCGTTGCCACATCTTGTATGTCCATTCAGTCTGTCGGCTCCAGGATGCCTCTTCAGAGAGGGAGGGGAGGGAAGGAGGCCCACACCTGTAGACTCCTTGTAGACCACCCTGTCTCTGTCATGCCTGGAATACACATTTGCTAGAGACCCCTTTTATTTAATGGCTGTGTTAGGATTTGTACTAGTAGCTCGCTCACTGTACTCACATGTAACACATGGTCCGCTCTCTCTATCTCTCTACCTCACTCTCTCTCTACCTCTCTACCTATGTCTCTCTATCTCTCTACCTCACTCTCTCTCTACCTATGTCTCTCTCTCTCTCTCTCTACCTCACTCTCTCTCTACCTCTCTACCTATGTCTCTCTCTCTCTACCTCACTCTCTCTCTACCTCTCTACCGCACTCTCTCTCTACCTCTCTACCTATGTCTCTCTATCTCTCTACCTCACTCTCTCTCTACCTCTCTACCTATGTCTCTCTCTCTCTCTACCTCACTCTCTCTCTACCTCTCTACCTCACTCTCTCTCTACCTCTCTACCTATGTCTCTCTCTCTCTCTACCTCACTCTCTGTCTACCTCTCTACCTCACTCTCTCTCTACCTCTCTACCTATGTCTCTCTCTATCGCTCTACCTCACTGAAGAGGAAGTCCAATAAATAAATAGGTCAAGTCTAACAGAGCAAACCCCAGCCCATCACACAGCACAGTGAGGTTGGTCTGTTGAGTTACGGTCTGGTCGGCCAGGCAGGTGCACACAGAGAATAGCCACAGTACTATCTACAGTAGAGTGGCCCACACAGTAAGGGGAAGGTAGAGACAGTATGCCCACACAGTAAGGGAAAGGTAGAGACAGTATGCCCACACAGTAAGGGGAAGGTAGAGACTGCATGCCCACACAGTAAGGGAAAGCTAGAGACAGTATGCCCACACAGTAAGGGGGAGGTAGAGACTGCATGCCCACACAGTAAGGGGAAGGTAGAGACAGTATGCCCACACAGTAAGGGGAAGGTAGAGACTGCATGCACACACACTAAGGGGAAGGTAGAGACAGTATGCCCACACAGTAAGGGGAAGGTAGAGACTGCATGCACACAGTAAGGGAAAGGTAGAGACAGTATGCCCACACAGTAAGGGGAAGGTAGAGACTGCATGCACACACAGTAAGGGAAAGGTAGAGACAGTATGCCCACACAGTAAGGGGAAGGTAGAGACTGCATGCCCACACAGTAAGGGGAAGGTAGAGACAGTATGCCCACACAGTAAGGGAAAGGTAGAGACAGTATGCCCACACAGTAAGGGGAAGGTAGAGACTGCATGCCCACACAGTAAGGGGAAGGTAGAGACAGTATGCCCATACAGTAAGGGGAAGGTAGAGACTGCATGCCCACACAGTAAGGGGAAGGTAGAGACAGTATGCCCACACAGTAAGGGAAAGGTAGAGACATATGCCCACACAGTAAGGGGGAGGTAGAGACTGCATGCCCACACAGTAAGGGGAAGGTAGAGACTGCATGCCCACACAGTAAGGGAAAGGTAGAGACAGTATGCCCACACAGTAAGGGAAAGGTAGAGACAGTATGCCCACACAGTAAGGGAAAGGTAGAGACAGTATGCCCACACAGTAAGGGGAAGGTAGAGACATATGCCCACACAGTAAGGGAAAGGTAGAGACAGTATGCCCACACAGTAACACAGTAAGGGAAAGGTAGAGACAGTATGCCCACACAGTAAGGGAAAGGTAAAGACATATGCCCACACAGTAACACAGTAAGGGAAAGGTAGAGACAGTATGCCCACACAGTAACACAGTAAGGTTAAGTTTGGCAGTCAGTTCAGCAAAAAGCACCAGGCGGTTTCAGGTTTCGGCTCGAGTCTCCACACGTACAATACAGTTACAGTAAAGTACAGTAAGGCGTTTGGTCATTTCTCTTCAGGCAGGAGGAAAAGAAGAAGTATGGAAAGTACGTAAGGTGAAAGGTCACGGTAGGTAGATCACGACGGGCTGGGCGGGGCGATTGCATTGTCATGGCAATGTTGTCAAAGACTGCGTTGTCCAGGCGACGACTGACTCCAGGTGCACCACTGTCATACAGGCTTCTCCAGGGACTTGCTGCGGAAGGGGGCATGCCCGGGGTTGGGGTTGGAGGTGGAGATCTTGCGGCACACGGTGTTGGTGTTGCTGCAGCGGCAGCCAGGGCGGGTGGCTCGGTCGTGGGCCTGCTGGCACAGGGCGAGGCACAGTCTGGCAGGTGGGTAGCAGCAGAGACAGGGCAGGCACAGCGCCAGAAGGCCAATGGTACCCCAGCGAGCGCAGGCGTGGGCGGGCGTGCAAGCACAGGGCCGGTCGGCACAGTTGTCCTCGTCATCCTGAGCGGAGCAGTGGTAGAACAGGCCCTTAACGCAGCACAGACAGGTGCCGTACTCCACAGCACTCTGAGCAGAGCAGAGGCAGCGCTGCCTACAGACCCAGTAGGACGGCAGGCTCCGCGGAGCGCAGCACTCCTGACACTTACACCTCCCACAGCGCTCACAGATAAACAGGTGCAAGCCCAGGTCCTCTCCCTCCTCCAGGCCTTTACCTAGGGAAGCCTCAGGCTTGAGTTCTCCTTTAGGCTGAGAGCGCACCACTGAGGCCAGGCCAGAGTGGGAGGGCGTCAGACCCGCCAGGAGTCTCTGGTCGGAGGCAGCGCTGGTCCGGGACATGGCTGAGCTGGCTGTACTGGAGCGACTCAGATGGGTCAGGTGGGCATGTTGCTGCTGGCTCTGGCTCCGGGGGAGAGGGGCGTGGGACGGGTACCCCTGAGAGTAACCATGAAGGTAACCTTGAGGGGGGTACCCATGGGTGATGGGGTAGCGGTCGTCGTGGGCGTAAAAGAAGCCAGAATGTGAGGTGTGGTCCAGGGCAACGGGGCGTTCCACATAGTCATTGCTGGCCCGGATGGAGCGAATCTGGTCCAGGGAGAGGACAGGCACCTGCTGGAGGTCCAGACCATCCAGGTCCATCCTGACTGGGGCAGGGCCACGACCCGGGGGAGGGTCCATCCTTGAAGGAGGGGCACGAGGGAGGGGGATGGGGTCAGGACTGGGGCAGGGACGGGGGAGTCACACCTCTCACGGCACATCAGAGAGACCTGGAACAGAAGGAGAGATAGATATTTCAGAACACTGTTACATTTCATCCCAGAACACGTTAAGGAAACTCACACCTCTTTACCCCTAAAAGAAACCACATCAAACAGCTCATCACTCTTCCTTACTCTTTACCACTTACAACACATCTGGAAAGCCGGAAGTCAACGTACTTTTCACTTTCTCACAACTAATTTATGCAGACAGCTTCAATATTTCACTTCCCATGTTTGGTAAAACTGTACATGCAGTAGAGTGGACCTATACTGCAGTTAAGCAGACCTGACCTGAGCAACGTGACTGAGTTATATAAACTGGACACAAATAGACCCAATATCCACATAGGCAATATTATCAACATCATTATGAACATTAAACTGCACTGTTGGTTAAGGGCTTGTAAGTAAGCACTTCACGGTAAAGTCTACACTTGTTGTATTTGGCGCATGTGGCAATTAAAGTTTGATTTGATTTTGAAATTCTCTAGTGCTGAGAGTATAACTATTATTATCCAAGCAGGGCCAAAGAGATAAAGTGATTAGTCTGGCCTGTAATTTAGCATCTGTTCCCCTACACAGCTCACTCTCTGGCTGCGTTGAGATACGCAGCCCAATTCTGAAAAAGCTCTAAAAAAGATCTGATGTGATTGGTCAAAAGTCAAATTAGTGAAAAAAGATCCGAATTGGGCTGGCTGTGTAAACTCAGCCTCTCTGTAAACTCAGCCACACTCACACTCACTCACACACCCACTCACACCCACTCACACACACTCACACCCACTCACACACCCTCACTCACACCCACTCACACCCACTCACACCCACTCACACACACACACTCACACACCCACTCACACCCACTCACACACCCTCACTCACACCCACTCACACCCACTCACACACACACACACTCACTCACTCACACACACTGAAGAAAGGAAGGGCATTGGATCCGCCTGCCTGTCCGTCCGCCTATCCGAAGATATACAGAGATGAATTGGGGAAAACGTTGCAGTGTGTTAGTTGCTATGAGTGTCACTAAGGTCCTAGGTTGTCATTGTAGTAACCCAATCTGGGGTGTGGAAGGGAGAGAGAAATTGCCCCTGTTAAAAAGTTCCTTTTGTTTCAGCCTTATCCTCCACAAACAGGAACAACGTGGATATTGGAATGTAGATGGAAAATATTAGTATCCTGGGATTAACACACAAACACATTGACTTGTTTCATCACAGGGACATAATGTAGCAGGGAACGACTCCACATTCTGTGGACAATAATGTTTTTCATATTTTATTTGAATAATACAGTATGTGAGTTTTAGTAAAGATGATGTTGCACCTACAAAAATACCCTCTGAATATCTGCTACAAATCCTAACGACAACAGATGCAGCAGAATCTTCTGTTATGTGTTCAACAGGCTGTTACGTGCTTTATTCGATACCCTGATACATCTGGATCTGATTTTTAGGTCCTTTTCCTCCTCTCCTCTTGTTGCACCCGTGCCAAATGGCCTGAGGGGATAGTTCCCTTCATTTCCCTGTGAGAGGCCAGCAAGCCCTCGCAGAGAATGAGACAAACAAAGAGAGAGAGAGACAGACAAAGAGAGAGGGAGGGAGGGAGACAGGAGCGTAATCAGAGTAATCAGGCCAAATGGAGAAGCATTTAAAGCAGAAAGCCAGATGAGCAGATTAGATGGAGGAGAGAGACGGGAGAGGACAGATGGAGGGATGGAAGGACGGACGGACACAGCCAGGAACGGAAATCCATAGTCAGAAACAGCCATTAAGAATAGCAGAGTGAAGGGCGGTTGGATGTGGTTGGATGGAGACATGTTGGATAGGTGGGGGTGGTGGAATGGGATGAGAGGTTGGTACACATTTTTTACCATTTCCAATGTAAAATTATTAAATACTTTGTACTTATGAACTTATATTTTTTTGTGGCAGCCCACCGAATGTATATATTGTACCTGAACCAGCCTTCCGGGGATCTGCCGTCAGAATTTCTGGCAACGATGCTCTCTCAAAAGGTACGATACCATCCAACCTCACACACACATACTGTAGACAAAGACAGATTACAAGTACACATGTCTTCACACACTGAGACAGACACACGTAGATAGACTGAGACAGACACACAAAAGTGCAGAGAAACACACACAAGCGTATATCTACACACTCCCAGACACACCACCACCCCAGCCCGCAGCCATACAGTGAAGATAAGGCCGGAAGCTCAGAATGCATTTCCAAATTAGATGGAGGAGGGAAGGGAAGTCCTTCAGAGTAATCACTTCAAATGAAGCAGCACCCATCCACTACACAGCTATCAGACCATCTAATTGTTAAGAGAAGCCGGCTGCTTGACTCTTTCCATGACCTCATCAGAGTCGTCCGGACCAGGGCAGGGTTCAGGCTATAAACGTGTGACCAAGCCCTTCACCGCTTCTCTGGCTTGGACCACTCCCGATAAAATACAACTAAAAACATTTCAGCTGGTCTTGGTCTCCTCACAGATCTCATAAACCGGTCTAGGTCTTCGTCACAAGAGGATAGAGTGCAGGCTTTTGTTCCAACCCTACTATAACTCACCTGACTCTAGGGCTAATCAGGGTCCTGCGGAGCAGCTGATTAGCATAAGGTGTATTATAGTTGGGTTGGAACCAAACCCTGCAGCCAGGGGAGTATCCCCTGAGGAGGAAGATGGGCTAGCCCTGTTGTTGCTCTAGACTGACATCTGCTTTACTTCCTGTTGGATACATAACTCAATCTGCTCTGATCACACACAGTCCCGTGTGGCTCAGTTGGTAGAGCATGGCACTTCCAACACCAGGTTTGATTCCCACGGGCGACCAGTAGGAACAAGTATGAAAATGTATGCACTCACTACTGTAAGTCACTCTGGATTGGAGCATCTGCAAAAATGTAAATCACACAGACATTTTATCTCAAGTGTTAAACTTTCTGTTTTACTGTTTCATTTGTTTCTGCATTACACATTTATAACACTTTATAACAGAACAGATATGCTTTCTGAGAGCGACAGCTGTGCGTGAATACTATTGACTCATTCAGTACGGCAATGTTTACATGTTGCATTTGGAGCAGCATTAGAATCCTTGGCTGTTCTTTCCCCCCACTTAAGGGGTCCGGAAGCCCTGTCCTTGTGGGAGCTGTTGCCTTGGAAACCATGTTTGGGAAGTCAACTCCCACTACCCAGAATCCTTCCCTCTCCCCCTCCACCTACCCACCGGGCTCCGTCCCACCCTAACGCCACCAGCTGAGCAGGCCGACTGCTCTGTAAAGTGAGATGTAAGAGAGAATGCAGCCAGCCATCCCTCCATGTTCATCCCCTTCTCTCATCTAACCAGTGTGGATGCCAGAGGATCGATAACTGACACTCCCAGGCTGTGGGTGGGGATGTGGATGGGGAATAGGATTGTGGCAGGAGCAGCGTATTGGGGCCAGGCTCAGTACAGTGGCTGGGGCTAAAGCAGGGGGTTAGGGAAGGGGGTTATAAGGCAGGGGCTGGGATAACGACAGGGGCTGGGGTTAGGGCAGGGGTTGGGGTTAGGGCAGGGTTTGGGATTAGGGCAGGGGTTGAGGTTAGGGCAGGGGTTGGGGTTAGGGACAGGGGTTGGGGTTAGGGCAGGGGTTGGGGTTAGGGACAGGACTGGGGTTAGGGCAGGGGTTGGGGTTAGGGAAGGGGCTGGGGTTAGGGTTAGGGAAGGGGTTAGGGTTAGGGTTAGGGCAGGGGCTGGGGTTAGGGTTAGGGAAAGGGCTGGGGTTAGGGTTAGGATTGGGGTTAGGGTTAGGATTAGGGATAGGGCTGGGGTTAGGGTTAGGGCAGGGGATGGGGTTAGGATTAGGGTTAGGGTTAGGATTAGGGCAGGGGTTAGGGTTAGGGCAGGGGTTAGGGTCAGGATTAGGGCTGGGGTTAGGGTTAGGGCAGGGGTTAGGGTTAGGGCAGGGGCTAGGGTTAGGGCTGGGGTTAGGATTAAGGTTAAGGTTAGGGCAGGGGCTGGGGTTAGGGTTAGGGCAGGGGTTAGGGTTAAGGTTAGGGTTAGGGCAGGGGCTGGGGTTAGGGTTAGGGTTAGGGTTAAGGTTAGGGCAGGGGCTGGGGTTAGGGTTAGGGTTAGGATTGGGGCTGGGGTTAGGGTTAGGGTTAAGGTTAGGGCAGGGGCTGGGGTTAGGGTTAGGGTTAGGGCAGCTGGGGCACATGGTGTCAGTACATAGTGAGAAAGCATAGATACAGCAACATGAGGAAAGGGTTAGGGTTAGGGTTAGGGAAAGGGTTAGGGTTAGGGTTAGGGCAGGGGCTGGGGTTAGGGTTAGGGAAAGGGCTGGGGTTAGGGTTAGGGTTAGGATTGGGGTTAGGGTTGGGGTTAGGGTTAGGATTAGGGTTAGGGCTGGTGTTAGGGTTAGGGTTAGGGGCTGGGGTTAGGGTTAGGGCAGGGGATGGGGTTAGGATTAGGGTTAGGGTTAGGATTAGGGCAGGGGTTAGGGTTAGGGCAGGGGTTAGGGTCAGGATTAGGGCTGGGGTTAGGGTTAGGGTTAGGGTTAGGGCAGGGGTTAGGGTTAGGGCAGGGGCTAGGGTTAGGGCTGGGGTTAGGGTTAAGGTTAGGGTTAGGGCAGGGGCTGGGGTTAGGGTTAGGGTTAGGGCAGGGGTTAGGGTTAGGGTTAGGGTTAAGGTTAGGGTTAGGGCAGGGGCTGGGGTTAGGGTTAGGGTTAGGGCAGGGGTTAGGGTTAGGGTTAGGGTTAAGGTTAGGGTTAGGGCAGGGGTTAGGGTTAGGGTTAGGGTTAAGGTTAGGGTTAGGGCAGGGGCTGGGGTTAGGGATAGGGTTAGGGCAGCTGGGGCACATGGTGTCAGTACATAGTGAGAAAGCATAGATACAGCAACATGAGGAAAGGTAGAACATGGCTCCTCTCTTATACTTGGCTGAGTTATTTCTGCCTGCTGTATCTGCCTGGCTCTGGGAGGTCTGTTTTATGTGTCTGCTCCTGCTTTTATCATCTGGGTCGGATGCAAACCCAGAGGGACACAACACTCACTCCTTCCATGATATCAACAGCATTCACACTCCTTCCTCTCGCTCATCTGTTCATCCCTTCACCTCCTCCTTACTCTGTCATTCTGTGTGTGCCCCTCACACAACTTTCAGGCCCTCAGACGTAAAAAATAATAATAATAATAATTAGGAGAAGGAATTCAAGACTTCGCCTTTCAGGTCTGGGCCGGAGGCACATCGATACAGGGGCTGCAGGATAGATAGAGAGAGAGAAAGAGTGAGATAAAGAGAGAGAGAGAGAGAGAGAGAGAAATAGGAGAGAAAGAGAGAAACAAAGGAGAGTAAAAAAGACAAGGGGATTGAGAAAGAAGAGAGTGAAACAATTACATGACTAGAGAGAGAGTAGTGAAGGAGAGAGCAAGGCACAGAACAGAGAGAGAGAGAGAGAAAGAGAGTGAGGGGGATGGTAAGCAAGAGGGCAAATGGGAATGAGAAAGTGAGAAAGAAAGCAAGGGAGATACTGTATATACATACACCTTCTGTACAAAACTATTTCCATGAGATAGACTGAGCAGGTGAATCCAGGTGAAAGGTATGGTCCCTTATTGATGTCACTTGTTAAATCCACTTCAATCAGTGTAGATGAGGGGAGGAGACATTTTAAATAAGTATTTTTAAGCATATCGGTTTGTGTCAAGAACTGCAACGCTGCTGGGTCTTTCACTCTCAACAGTTTCCTGTGTGTATCAACAATGGTCCATCACCCAAAGGATATCCAGCCAACTTGACACAACTGTGGGAAGCATTGGAGTCAACATGGCCCAGCATCCCTGTGGAATGCTTTTGACACCTTGTAGAGTCCATGCGGAGAAGAATTGAGGCTGTTCTGATGGCAAAATGGGTTCAACTCAATATTAGGAAGGTGTTCTTTATGTTTTGTGCACTTAGTGTATTTAGAGAGAGAGAGAGAGGATAAGCAAGAGAGCTCAGGGCTGATGTTTACTGGGCCAGTCTGCCGTCAGAGGTAACCTGAAGACAAGGCCGTGCGCTGGGGGAGTATCAGTGGTGAGTTAGCCCTGCCTCGCTGCTCTGCCCTGGGGCTCTCTCTCTGCAGCCAGGGCCTGCTCCCCTGCTCCCCTGCTCCCCTGCCCTCCCTGGCACAGTAATCCAATCTGTGGCAGGAACAGGATGAGGACTAGAGAGAGCTGCACAGCACATATTACTCACAACAATCGCCACATAGGACCCTGCTCCTCTCAGCTCAGCTCAGTTAGAGAGGGAGGGAGATGGGATTCCAAAGCAACATCTGGAGTGCAAAACAGAAAGAGGGAGTGATGGCCTAGTGTTAATTTACTGTGTGTCTCTCACACACACACAAAGCCCCCACACACAGTGAGTCAAAATACTGGTTTGACTGCTGGACCAGTGTGGTATCATGGTGTTAATGGTGATGTGAATGGCTGAGGGTGGCAGATGACAACATGATGTTGAGCTATTTTTGCCCGTCGCCCTGGCCCTCCCCTGGCCCTCCTTTGGCCCTCCCCTGGCCCTCCCTTGGCCCTCCCCTGGCCCTCCTCTCTTTATACTCCGCTCTGATCTGATGTTATTGCTGATAACAGTGGAACAGTTCTCCTATTCTCTCCCCTCATCTATCCTCTCCTCGCTCCCCTCCTCTCCCCTCATCTCTCCTCTTCCCCCCCTCCTTTCTCTCCTCTTCTCGCCTCCTCGTCTCTCTCCTCCTCCTCTCAGCCCACAGCTTCCTACAGGGAATTTGTCATTAGATATATCCATTCTCCAATCCTCTCTCTCTCTCTCTTCTCACTCACACACACACACACACACACACACACACACACACACACACACACACACACACACACACACACACACACACACACACACACACACACACACACACACACACACACACACACACACACACACAGCTTCTCCCTCTCCCTCTTTCGTTCCTCCCCTCCAGATTTGCATATTTGCAGTTGAGGCCTTCATTTGGGTTGGCACTTGATGGGTCGCAGACACGAAAACAACCCACCCACATTTGAATGGGGGCCCTGGCTATTTGTCTGCCTGTGTGTGTGTGTCTGTGTGTGTGTGTCTGGTTCCCCTGTGCGTGAGCTGTCAGGCAGCGGGACCCAGGGGCCACCCTCTGGCCCCTCCGGGAGTGCAGCAGGATTGAATGACAATAAACTGTATGAGATTCCGGATGTGCCGAATCCGACCCCCAGGAAGGACTGAAATAGACACTGCAGACCAGCAAGTCCGGGCAGGAGAATGAGGGAGAGAGAGAAAGGGAGGTGAGAGGGAGGGAGGCACACAGAGAGATAGGAAGACCACGTCAGAGAGAGAGCGAGAAAGAGAGAGAGCGAGAGAGAGCGAGAGAGAGTGAAAGAGAGAGAGAGAGGGAGAGGGAGAGGGAGAGGGAGAGAGGCAGAGGGAGAGGGAGAGGGAGAGAGGGAGAGAGAGGGAGAGAGAGAGAGAGAGAGAGAGAGAGAGGTAGAGAGAGAGAGAGAGGGAGAGAGAGAGAGGGAGAGGGAGAGGGAGAGGGAGAGGGAGAGAGAGGGAGAGGGAGAGGGAGAGAGAGAGAGAGAGAGAGAGAGAGGGAGAGAGAGAGAGAGAGAGAGAGAGAGAGAGAGAGAGAGGGAGAGGGAGAGGGAGAGGGAGAGGGAGAGGGAGAGGGAGAGAGAGGGAGAGGGAGAGGGAGAGAGAGAGGGAGAGAGAGAGAGGGAGAGGGAGAGGGAGAGGGAGAGGGAGAGAGAGGGAGAGGGAGAGGGAGAGAGAGAGAGAGAGGGAGAGAGAGAGAGAGAGGGAGAGGGAGAGGGAGAGAGAGGGAGAGGGAGAGGGAGAGGGAGAGAGAGAGAGAGAGAGAGAGAGAGAGGGAGAGAGAGAGAGAGAGGGAGAGAGAGAGAGAGAGAGAGAGAGGGTGATACTAATAAAGATAAAGTCGCAGATAGTGAACGTGAACAAAACGTGGAATGTGGGAGAGACTGGAAGTAGTTGGAGACCGAAGAGATAAGAAAGACCGAAGGAGTTGAGGCATAGAGAGAAACCATGCGTTTGTGCGTGTGTGTGCGTTCACATGCATGCATGTATGTGTGTGTAACCCACCATCTTGTGTAAGTAGGAGTAAGAAAGACAAGTCCCCCCTCACATCACCCTGTCTGACACAGTGAGTGATTTCCCCTTTCCACTGTGGGCCAATGGTTCCAAACAGTAATACGCCACGCCACGCAACATCCTCTCTCTCTCACAACTTATACACACACTTGTGATACTTCACTTCTCTAAAAAATGATGTTCTCAGCAACATTATAAAATAGGCAGAAACAAGAATCAAACTCAATTTGCAGATTCTCAAAAGCGTATTAGTTATTTAAATGGACTTAATAATTTTGTATGTACGTATTTCACTTATATCAGCCCCTATTTCCAAACATTAAACCTTGGAACATGAAGAGATACATTTGTATGCATTTTACAACCAAACATATACATTATTGTCAAATTCAATACTTTCCACAAGAGTATTCTTTCAAACAACCACTCCTCTGGCCTGGTGTTAGAAAAAACCCTCTCCACTCATGCCATCCCTCTATCCCTCGTTCATCCATCCGCCCCTCCAGTCAGGCACAGCGGAGATGGGTATTGACATACAGTATCCGACCTTGAGAACAATCAATGGCAACCCCACATGTCCCTATCCCACTTACACACACACACCACACCAGTTAAACACACAACACTAAACTATCCCAGTTACAGTTTACACACCATCCCACTTACACACACCACATCAGTTAAACACACCAAACCACTCTCCCAGTTAGACACACCACACCAAACCACTCTCCCAGTTAGACACAGCAAAATAAACCAGTTACACAACATACCGGACCAAACCACACCACACCACTCTCCCAGTTAGACACAACACACCACTCTCCCAGTTAGACACACCAAACCACACCACTATCCCAGCAATATAAAGCTTTAAACAGTAGGGATAGCAAAGAAGCTACAGAAAATAGGCCACTTCAACACAGAGTTACATTTAATATAAAGAATACATGTGAGAGTCTGGTAAAAGCTATTTGATCACCTGCTTTTAGTGTTTTTTCTCATAAAATAGAGATGGGTGGGTTGGTACAGTATATTGGGAGGGGGGTTGTTTTGTACCTACCTCTAAATGGGGGGAGATCCATGCTGCAGTGAAATGGGGTGTCTTGGGGTTGATGAGGGGGAGGGGCGGCACGCTCAGTTCCGTGGGGCCACAGCGCCTTGAGTCCCCTCCGCAGTCTTTTCAGGAGCGTCCCTGGAGTGCAACCAATCCCACGCCTCCTAGGGTCATTCCCCGCAAAGATGAAGAAGCAACAACCCAGCCCTGACGACAATCAACCAATTGCCCAAACGACAAGCAGCTGTTCGACAATGCCTTGTCAGGGGCACAGCAGGGGCAGAGAGGTCTCTGGTCCACAGTGTGGAGACCAGAGGGCAGAGTGTCGTGAGAAATATCCCAGAGAACCCAAGAAAAAGTAACAGCCAGGTCCTCCGCATCAGAATTAACAAATAATTGTAATCTTAAAAAATAAGGAAAGCTTGTGAAAAAAGTTAACAAATAAAAGTGAAGGAGTTCCAATATCTCAGCAGTCAGGGAGATTGCAGTAGTATGGCTCTGTAGTTTTTCTCTCTCCTCTCGCTGAAAGCATAAAGACTGAATGCTGGATAGTCTCTCTCACTCTCTCTGTTCCTCTCCCCCTTGCTCTCTTGCTCTCTCTCTCTCTCTCTAGCCTCTGTCTCTCACTCTAACTCTCTCGGGTCAGTCCTTCCTGTCTGTGCGTTTATCCTCTCATTCTCTGCGAGCCGAGAGTGTGTGTAAGTGAGTGCATGAGAGACACAGAGAGAGAGGGAGAGATGGAGGGAGGGAGGACGGGAGGGGGTTGGACATGAATGGTAGAGGGAAGCAGGGGAGGCTTCTGTTCAGCGTGGAGGTTACATGTTTGCTGCAGATAGTTAATGGCTAAGTGGCATCATCAGGCTGAAACTGAATCTCTCATTTGTTCTCCCTCAGGTACTGTTCCATATGAGTCTATGAGCAGAGCCTGTCGAAAGAGAGAGAGAGAGGTAACATAGAGAAGGGGAGAAAAAGGGAGAGTGAGCACAAGAAAGAGAGAAACGAGAGGGAGAGAAAAGACAGAGGAAGTGAGAGTGGGAGAAAAAGGGAGACAGAGAGGAAAACAGAGAGGGGAGACCAAAGAGCATGCGATGAGCAAGGGATGAGCAAGGGGTGAGCAAGGGGTGAGCAAGGGAGAAGAAGAGAAAGAGGGAAAATAAGGAGATTGGAGGGGAATGCACTGAGTGGGGTTAAGTCATAAAAAGCCTCACTAGGCTGACCGTATCAGAGAGAGGAAGAGAAAGAGAGAGAGAGAGTGAGAGAAAGAGAGTGAGCAGGAAAGAGAGAGGTTAGTGGTGTTGGGGAGCCACAGGAACTATCAAAAGCCCTCATAAGACACACAGGTCAGACACTCCTGTCACAAAGCTGTCACTCAACCTTTATACAAGACGTCATTGGTTCTGTGCCACTCTGAGTCCTCTCACCCACAGACACAGCCCCGAGAGCCTCTAAAACACCTTCAAGACAAAATGGTTGCTCTAAGTTGCTTTATTTTGAAAACTTCAGTATTTGATAACTTCCGGTGTCATTCTGGAAAGCCTTGTCAGCAGCACTCTAGGTAATGATAATAACGGTCAATGTCAATATTGATCATATATATATTTTTGCAGTCAAAATGTATATTCCAGACCCTTCCGTTCGGCTGGCCATCTGCCTTACTCAGCAGGTTCTTTATATACATCCACACATCCCTACACAGTCATCTCCATGGTAACCATACACTGCTCAGGGTTCTAATGTCACAGGAACAAACAGCACTGCTTCCTGCTGGGGGAAATACCTGAGAGGAGTGCAGAGAGGAGTGTGTGTGTGTGTGTGTGTGTGTGTGTGTGTGTGTGTGTGTGTGTGTGTGTGTGTGTGTGTGTGTGTGTGTGTGTGTGTGTGTGTGTGTGTGTGTGTGTGTGTGTGGCGTGTGAGGGAAAGAAAGGGGGAAGCGAGGAGGAGAGAAAGGAGCGAAAAGGAGGCAGGTTGGTCATCTTGCAGGAATGCCCAATGAGAAAGAGGGGGAGTTGGAAAAGTCATAGAGGGATGGAGGGCATAAAGACAAATGAAGGTTTGAAGGATTGAATGATGGAGAGTAGAGAGGACTGTGGGGTGGAGGAGGATAGAGGGTATAGAGGAGTGGATAGAGGGATAGAGGGTATAGAGGAGTGGATGGAGGGATAGAGGGTATAGAGGAGTGGATGGAGTGATAGAGGGTATAGAGGAGTGGATGGAGGGATAGAGGGTATAGAGGAGTGGATGGAGGGATAGAGGGTATAGAGGAGTGGATGGAGGGATTGAGGGTATAGGGGAGTGGATGGAGGGATAGAGGGTATAGAGGAGTGGATGGAGGGATAGAGGGTATAGAGGAGTGGATGGAGCGATAGAGGGTATAGAGGAGTGGATGGAGGGATAGAGGGTATAGAGGAGTGGATGGAGGGATAGATGGTATAGAGGAGTGGATGGAGGGATAGATGGTATAGAGGAGTGGATGGAGGGATAGAGGGTATAGAGGAGTGAATGGAGGGATAGAGGGTATAGAGGAGTGGTTGGAGGGATAGAGGGTATAGAGGAGTGGATGGAGGGATAGAGGGTATAGAGGAGTGGATGGAGGGATAGAGAGATGGAGGGATGGAGAGAGTTCTACAGGATCAATGTTAAATGGCCTGGTTAACGACCGGCACACAGCTGACAAAGTCATTCATTTCTGCCAGGACTCTGTGCTGTGTGTGTCCCACTGTCACAGTTCCACAGGCATGCACTGTGAACACTCTGATGCAGAACCCCAGAGCTGTGGGTCAGCTCCCCTGCTAGGCGCTCAGGATCAGGTTACACAACACACTGCAGTCCAGTGCTGACACACGCACATCAGTCCAACTCAGTTATACTGTCTAAACCCAACTACAGACCTATATCAACCACTCAGGCTACGTTACATTCAGTTATACTGTCTAAACCAAACTACAGACCTATAGACAACCACTCAGGCTACGTTACATTCAGTTATATTGTCTAAACCCCACTACAGACCTATAGAGAACCACTCAGGCTACGTTACATTCAGTTATACTGTCTAAACCAAACTACAGACCTATAGACAACCACTCAGGCTACGTTACATTCAGTTATACTGTCTAAACCCAACTACAGACCTATAGACAACCACTCAGGCTACATTACATTCAGTTATACTGTCTAAACCAAACTACAGACCTATAGACAACCACTCAGGCTACGTTACATTCAGTTATACTGTCTAAACCAAACTACAGACCTATAGACAACCACTCAGGCTACGTTACATTCAGTTATACTGTCTAAACCAAACTACAGACCTATAGACAACCACTCAGGCTACGTTACATTCAGTTATACTGTCTAAACCAAACTACAGACCTATAGACAACCACTCAGGCTACGTTACATTCAGTTATACTGTCTAAACCCAACTACAGACCTATAGACAACCACTCAGGCTATGTTACATTCAGTTATACTGTCTAAACCCAACTACAGACCTATAGACAACCACTCAGGCTACGTTACATTCCGTTGTACTACACAACCTACAGGTAACTGCCAAAATAATGGAAATAATTGAGTAAATGAGGGATTCAAAGTATATTGGTAGCAGGTGCTTCCACATTGGTGTGGTTTTATTTATTATTTATTTATTTCACCTTTATTCAACCAAGTAGGCTAGTTGAGAACCGTCCAGAGTAGTGATGCTGGACGGGCGGGCAGGTGCGGGCAGCAATCGGTTGAAGAGGATGCATTTAGGTTTACCTGCATTTAAGAGCAGTTGGAGGCCATGGAAGAGAGTTATATAACATTGAAGCTCGTTTGGAGGTTTGTTAACACAGTGTCCAAAGAAGGGCCAGAAGTATACAGAATGGTGTCGTCTGCGTAGAGGTGGATCAGAGAATCACCAGCAGCAAGAGCGACATCATGGATGTATACAGAGAAAAGAGTCGGCCCGAGAATTGAACCCTGTGGCACCCCCATAGAGACTGCCATAGGTCCAGACAACAGGCACTCCGATTTGACACATTGAACTCTATCAGAGAAGTAGTTGGTAAACCAGGCGAGGCAATCATTTGAGAAACCAAGGCTGTTGAGGCTGCCGATAAGAATATGGTGATTGACAGAGTCGAAAGCCTTGGCCAGGTCGATTAATATGGCTGCACAGTATTGTCTCTTATTGATGGCGGTTATGATATCGTTTAGGACCTTGAGCGTGGCTGAGGTGCACCCATGACCAGCTCGGAAACCAGATTGCATAGCGGGTACAGTGGGATTCGAAATGGTCGGTGATCTGTTTGTTAACTTGGCTTTCAAAGACCTTAGAAAGGCAGGGTAGAATAGATATAGGTCTGAGGCAGTTTGGGTCTAGAGTGTCTCCCCATTTGAAGATGGGGATGACCACGGCAGCGTTCCAATCTTTGGGAATCTCAGACGATACGAAAGAGAGGTTGAACGGGCTAGTAATAAGGGTTGCAACAATTTCGGCAGATCATTTTAGAAAGAGACGGTCCAGATTGTCTAGCCTGGCTGATTTGTAGGGGTCCAGATTTTGCAGCTCTTTCAAAACATCAGCTGTCTGGATTTGGGTGAAGGAGAAATGGAGGAGGCTTGGGCAAGATGCTGTGGGGGGTACAGGGTTGTTGACCGGGGTAGGGGTAGCCAGGTGGAAAGCATGGCCAGCCGTAGAAAAAATGCTTATTGAAATTCTCAATTATAGTGGATTTATCAGTGGTGACAGTGTTTCCTAGCCTCAGTGCAGTGGGCAGCTGGGAGGAGGTGCTCTTATTCTCCATGGATTTTACAGTGTCCCAGAACTTTTTGGAGTTTGTGCTACAGGATGCAAATTTCTGCTTTAAAAATCTATCCGTAGCTTTCCTAACTGCCTGTGTATATTGGTTCCTGCATATCACGGGGGTTTTCGATGCTAATGCAGAACACCACAGGATGTTTTTGTGCTGGTCAAGGGCAGTCAGGTCTGGAGAGAACCAAGGGCTATATCTGTTCTTGGTCTACAAAAATGTATTGGGGCATGCTTATTTAAGATGGTGAGGAAGGCACTTTTAAAGAATAACCAGGCATCCTCTACTGACGGGATGAGGTCAATATCCTTCCAGGATACCCGGGCCAGGTCGATTAGAAAGGCCTGCTCGCTGAAGTGTTTTGTCCCCAACCACAGGGCAGGAGTAGTCACTGAGTGGCTTGATGAGCATGAAAACGATGTAAATCATATGCCATGGCCGTCTCAGTCACCAGATCTCAACCCAATTGAACACTGATGGGAGATTCTGGAGCGGTGCCAGCGTTTTCCACCACCATCAACAAAACACCAAATGATGGAACTTATCATGGAAGAATGGTGTCACATTCCTCCAATAGAGTTTCAGACACTTGTAGAATCTACACCAAGGTACATTGAAGCTGTTCTGGCTCATGATGACCCAAAGCCCTATTAAGACACTTTATTTTGGTGTTTCCGTTATTTTGGGAGTTACATGTACTCTGACTTTGTTTCATTCCAGACATTTGCTCCCTTCCCTCTGTCCTCATTCCCTCCCTCCATGTACTCCTCATTCAAGGGAAGTGAATGCAGGCATAGGGAAGGAAACCACTCTATGGATTGAAATGCAGCCGTAGTCAAGCTCCCCTCATCCCCTCATTCTATATCACACTGAGCTTCATAAACAGAGCCATCTGTATCTAATCCCTCCTCCCTCCTCCCTATCCCCTACTCACCCCCCAACCCTATCACTACTCCCAGCTCTCCCCCTGTCCCTCCAATCCCTGGCTATAGTCTCTATTTGGCCCTGCTCAAATGAAACACTACACCGTTACCCTCCCTAGCCCCATCCCCTCTCCCCCTCATCACCCATTTTTAACTTTGCCACCCCCTCCATCCCTACCCCTATTCCCCCTAGTCCTATGTCTATGAGGCAATCCCTCTCCCCTCTTCCCCCCAGCCCCCCTTTCGCGCCCCCATAATTGTTTGTGATATTTAACCAAAATATCCGTGGTCCATTAACTGACCAGGGCTTGTTGATTGGCTCCGGTCGCCCCCTGAAAAAGCAGGGTTGGCCGCCGGCCAAACACCCATTTCCTGTTAGTCTGAGAGGCTGCATGCAGCCACTGGGGCTCAGATGCATTTCCTGACTTTTATTAATGACCAGGAGTGCATCAGCAGCTACAGCCTGCAAGCCCCGACCGACACACACCGCTCACGAGAGAGGGAGGGAGTAGGGATGGAAGGAGAGATAGAAGAGAAGGTGGGGGATGAGTGTGTGAGTGACACAGAGAGAGAGAAAGAGGGGGGGGGGGGGGTGTAGTGATGAATGAAGAGACGGAGATACAGAATTCAATGAGATTGAGCAGCAGAAAGGTGGACTGAGAGTGAGAGAAAGAGTGAGGGAGAGAGAAGCATGAGAAGAAAGATGGGAAAGATGAGAGATAAGCGTCTGTTTTAAATAAATGGAGAGGGAGTGAACCAGAGAGAGAGATAGATGAATAAAGAGTAGGGGGTGTTAAAGATAGAGAGGAGACAGACAGTCCAGAATTGCATCATATGGAGGAAAGATGAGCATAGTCATCTTCCATGGGAAAACAGAGAGTGGAGGGACGAGGGCTCTTCCTGACAGAGGGAAATAGAGAGTGGAGGGACGAGGGCTCTTCCTGACAGAGGGAAACAGAGAGAGTGGAGGGATGAGGGCTCTTCCTGACAGAGGGAAACAGAGAGAGTGGAGGGACGAGGGCTCTTCCTGACAGAGGGAAACAGAGAGATTGGAGGGGAGAGGGCTCTTCCTGACAGAGGGAAACAGAGAGAGTGGAGGGATGAGGGCTCTTCCTGACAGAGGGAAACAGAGAGAGTGGAGGGATGAGGGCTCTTCCTGACAGAGGGAAACAGAGCGAGTGGAGGGGTGAGGGCTCTTCCTGACAGAGGGAAACAGAGAGAGTGGAAGGGCGAGGGCTCTTCCTGACAGAGGGAAACAGAGGGAGTGGAGGGGTGAGGGCTCTTCCTGACAGAGGGAAACAGAGAGATTGGAGGGGAGAGGGCTCTTCCTGACAGAGGGAAACAGAGAGGGTGGAGGGATGAGGGCTCTTCCTGACAGAGGGAAACAGAGAGAGTGGAGGGACGAGGGCTCTTCCTGACAGAGGGAAACAGAGAGAGTGGAGGGGTGAGGGCTCTTCCTGACAGAGGGAAACAGAGAGAGTGGAAGGGCGAGGGCTCTTCCTGACAGAGGGAAGCAGAGAGAGTGGAGGGACGAGGGCTCTTCCTGACAGAGGGAAACAGAGAGATTGGAGGGGAGAGGGCTCTTCCTGACA